>NC_041010.1:25294006-25455844 GCF_004193775.1 Glycine soja | reverse complement strand
ATAAAATAAATTTCCACCGATCGTTTGAATTGTATTATCCGTTAACTTTGGTTAAAATGAATTCCGACCGTTCGGTCGTGCCGTAACCACGTTGGAAATCAAAAAGAGGTAAAATAATAATATAGTAATAAAAAAAAAGTCTTTTAGTAAAATAAAGCGGAAAATCAATCGGACGTTTTCTCTTTGGGATTTCTCATTCTTAATTGAATTGACTAATGACTAAAGTGAAACTAAGGCTAAAATCAACTCGCCTAGTCAAGCTCGTCCATAAAAATAGGTTTTTGAAGTTTGTCATTTCAATTTCTTACTAAATAAAATGGATCATTCTCAAGGTCCAACGCCTTAAAATGATTACCTTTTAAAGAAAAAAGAATCACTTGATAAAAAGAACTACGTAGGTATGATTTTCTCATCCCAATTGAGGAATACGTAGGAGCAAAGGGAAACACCCTTGTAGACCACAAAAAGAGAAAAAATATAAAAAGGGTATAAAGGATATAAAGACATAAAAAGGGAACATAAAAAAATCAAAGTCATGTTTGCACATTCGATTAAAGGCTGCCGTCCCTTGGGACGGACGTGTGGGGTGCTAACACCTTCCCCGTGCGTAAATACAACTCCCGAACCTTTCACTTAAAAGTTCGTAGATCGCGTCTTTTCCGGTTTTTCCGACGTTTTCCTCAAATAAACGTTGGTGGCGACTCCGCGCGTATTCCTTTCGTGGAACACGCATCCCGCGAGTCACGCGTCGCCCTCCCGCCGAAGGGTAGGTTGCGACAGTTGGCGAGTTAGGGATGATTATGCCATTTAATCTTGTGCAAAGTTTTGCCATGACTTACTCCTTTGTTGGTTTCCCTTTATTATGTTCTTGTATATATAACTCTTTGATGCTTTTAGTGCATTTTTTGTATGCATGAGGTAAATATTTATTCATTTGATGCACACAAACACTAACACTATTTGCACACACGGTGAGTTGAAAAAAAAAGGGGGCCCTATACCCGTGTTCGTGGAAACATAAGGAGTGGAGGTGAATCTATGATCATGCTAGGTCTCCGACTTGCTTGATTACAGTGAACCCTCATCTAGAGTTTTTCTCTTTGGAAACATATTGTTGCTAGTAGTCCCTACTGCTGCTGTATGTTCTTCGAAGGGGATGATACCTCTAGAAACCATCAAGAGAGATATGACTATCTTGGGGGTTATCACTAAATGCCTAGTTAGCTCTCTCCCTTATAGGTTCCTTAAATAGGGGCACGGAGCAAACACGCTGCGTGCCATTTTTTCACACTGCCATGCATAAATAGTCATATACCCTTTTGTTTATGTTCAGTGAATATTGACATACTATGTACATTCCCGTATTGCGTCTTTTGAATATGCATCGCATACGGGTTCTGTCTTGATCCCCTCTGTAAACAAACCAACGGAGGGTCCGTGTCACCTTCTTTTAAAAAAAAAAGAAAAAAAAAACATACATTGGGGCACTTTGCTACCCCTAGACGTTGTGTCTAAGAAGGAGACAGTTCCCCGGGCTCCCGCATTCCTAAGATACATCTTTGTCATATGCATTCCTTCATGCATTCATCCATTCCACCCATGAGATGTCGGAGTTTTGATTTGCACCAGCTTTTTGTCTCATTTTAGTAAGCATGGGTACAAATCAAACCAGCAAGAGGTTTTACCAAGTCAAGGTTAAAGGCCTAGATACCACCAGCATCAAGGAATTAGGGCGGTTGATGGAACCCCTTCAAATGCAAGCCTTCCGCAAGATTTACGGAAAGATCTTAGAGTTGACCATAGCAGAGATATCCATAGAAGCCATTGCATCACTCACCCAATACTACGACCAGCCTTTGAGATGCTTCACGTTCGGAGACTTCCAATTGGTACCAACCATTGAAGAATTTGAGGAAATTTTAGGATGTCCTCTTGGGGGAAGAAAACCATACCTTTCCTCCGGGTGTCTCCCCTCTTTGAGCAAAATTGCAACTGTGGTCAAGGATTCAGCAAGAGGTTTGGACCGCATAAAACGGACTCGGAACGGCATAGCGGGCCTACCACGAAAGTACCTAGAAAACAAGGCAAGGGGTATGGCCAATCAAGGAGATTGGGTCCCGTTTATGGATGTGTTAGCTTTGCTAATTTTTGGGGTCGTCCTCTTTCCAAACGTAGATGGTTTGGTGGACCTAGCAGCAATCGACGCTTTCCTTGCATACCACCATAGCAAGGAAAGTCCGGTGGTAGCTGTCTTGGCAGATTTATTTGACACATTTAACCGAAGGTGCGAAAAGAGTAGCGCACGGATCATCTGTTGCTTGCCCGCCCTCTGTGTTTGGTTGGTTTCACACCTGTTCCAGCAAGACACGAGGCATCCATGTCCGCTCCAGAGCCATCGCTCGTGTACTGAAAAGAGAAGAATAGATTGGGACCAACTTTTGGCTGGGATAGGAGGTAGAACAATCAATTGGTTCCCCCGATGGAAGGAAGGAAAGGAGGGAGTCCTTTTCTCATGTGGAGGGTACCCAAACATTCCGCTGATAGGAACGAGGGGTTGTATTAACTACAATCCCGCGCTCACTATAAGACAACTAGGGTACCCCATGAGGGGAGCACCGACGGAAGAAAGCATGTCTCCTTTCCTTGTGAGGGATTTCGGCGCACAAAATTTCAAGGCTATACAAGCAATCCATAAGGCATGGGAAACCCCGTTAAAGAAAGATCAAGAACTTAGGGGCATTCGTAATGGCATCATTGGTGGGTACCATGAATGGCTGAAAGTTCATATATGAGGTTTAGATTGGCTCGCCAAGTTAAAAGTCGTCAGCGAAGAGAATTTTGAAGCACCGGAAGAGGACGAAGAAGTCCAAGCTCTCAAAAGCGAGTTAGGAAAGGCGAAACTTGCCAAGGAGAAGTTCAAGTTGGCCGCTACACACATCCGGAAGGAGTGTGCCGGATTACGGGAAGAGAATGCAATTACCGCATGAGCCCTTGAACAAGAGACCAAGAGGGCTCACAAGGAAGAGTATGGCCGGAACAAATTTCGCGGAGCTCTGTGGGGTAGCAACAATGAACTCAAGTTGCGAAGGGAAGAGAGGGACCAGTCGCGAGCACATAGCATGGTTTTGAAAGAGGAGTTAGTTGCCTGTTCAAGGTCCAAAAGAAGCTTTTCCCAGCGTTTATGCGAGACGGAGACCAACATGCTAGCTATCATCGCCAAGTACCAAGAAGAGTTAGGTCTAGCCACGGCTCACGAGCATAGGATCGCGGACGAGTATGCCCAAGTATACGCGGAAAAAGAGGCTAGAGGAAGGGTGATCGACTCTTTACACCAAGAGGCAACCATGTGGATGGATCGGTTTGCTCTTACCTTGAACGGGAGTCAGGAACTTCCCCGATTGTTAGCCAAGGCCAAGGCGATGGCAGACACCTACTCCGCCTCCGAAGAAATTCATGGGCTTCTCGGCTATTGTCAGCATATGATAGACTTAATGGCCCACATAATTAGAAATCGCTAGGAAACTTGTATGGTCTCTCAGACCTTGACTAGATACAACTTTTTTGAAATAAAATGAGTTGGTCCCATGTTTCTACTCCAAAAAGCTTGTGCAAATCAAATCACTCCTGCATTTTATCTCTAGCATGCATTCTTTCTTTCTTTACCCACTCCTCACGTTTGGCTTTTTAGGGAAAAACACCATAACTAAACGCGCCACAAGGCATCCCTATCGCACCAGATCCAAATCTAGAACGATGGGTGATCAAGAGGAGACACAGGAACAGATGAAAGCCGACATGTCGGCTCTGAAAGAACAAATGGCCTCCATGATGGAGGCCATGTTAGGAATGAGGCAGCTCATGGAGAAAAACGCGGCCACCGCTGCCGCTGTCAGTTCGGCTGCCGAAGCAGATCCAACTCTCTTGGCAACTGCGCATCATCCTCCCTCAAACATAGTAGGACGGGGAAGGGACACACTGGGGCACGATGGCAACCCTCACCTGGGATACAACCGAGCGGCTTACCCTTATGGATTGCCGCCCAACTACCCACCACCCGTCTTGCAAGACGATGCGGGCCATATTGCTTCTCCCGTCCTTGAAAGAGAGCCTCCTCAACAGCCCGACGAGGTCCACAAAGACCCTCAAGACTATGCTCGAAGGGATGTCGAGTTCTATCCCCCGATCCCTGAAGGGCCGGCACCCAGCACGTTGCCTCAACCCAACATCGCGACACAACCAATAGTTTTGTCCACGGAAGGACCGCCCCCGACAACGGAAGAAAGGAGGAAGCTCGATCTCCTCGAGGAAAGATTGAGAGCCGTGGAAGGATTTGGGGACTATCCATTCGCAGACATGACGGATCTTTGCTTAGTACCCGATGTTGTTATCCCCCCGAAGTTCAAAGTGCCGGACTTCGACAAGTATAAAGGGACGACTTGTCCCAAAAACCATCTCAAGATGTACTGTCGCAAGATGGGCGCACACTCTAAGGATGAGAAGCTATTAATACACTTCTTTCAAGATAGCTTGGTCGGAGCCGCGGTAGTTTGGTACACTAATTTGGAAGCTTCCCGTATCCGTACTTGGAAGGATCTGATTACTGCCTTCCTAAGGCAATATCAGTATAATTCCGATATGGCTCCCGATCGCACTCACCTGCAGAATATGTTCAAGAAAGAGGGCGAAACCTTTAAAGAATACGCACAGCGGTGGAGAGACCTGGCGGCACAAGTGGCTCCTCCCATGGTTGAGAGAGAGATGATCACCATGATGGTAGACACTCTGCCAGTGTTCTACTATGAGAAGCTAGTAGGTTACATGCCGTCCAGCTTCGCGAATCTAGTGTTCGCCGGGGAAAGGTTCGAGGTAGGGTTGAAAAGAGGAAAGTTCGATTACGTTTCCTCCACGAGTGCGAATGCCAAAAGAATCGGGGCAACGGGGGCCAAAAGGAAGGAAGGAGATGCCCATGCCGTCTCTTCAACGCCCGCGTGGGTCAAACCCCCGCAGACACCTCATGGTACCCATCAGTACACGCAACATCACCCGAGCTTCTCGGCTCATACCGGGAACGCCTCTAGTTCAGCACCCGTGCAGCCTAAGGCACCCATCCAAAGGGAAGCTCCCCAAGTTCCAACTCCGAACACGACTCGCCCGGCCGGTAATTCCAACGCAACAAGGAACTTCCCTCCGAGGCCATTTCAAGAATTCACCCCACTCCCAATGACGTATGAAGACCTCTTGTCGTCCCTCATCGCCAACCATTTGGCCGTGGTAACTCCCGGAAAGGTCCTCCAACCCCCTTTCCCAAAGTGGTATGACCCTAACGCAACTTGCAAGTACCATGGGGGTGTCCCGGGGCATTCCGTTGAAAAATGCTTGGCCCTTAAATACAAGGTCCAACATTTGATGGATGCTGGGTGGCTGACCTTCCAAGAGGATCGGCCCAATGTGAGAACCAACCTGCTCGCCAATCATGGAGGGGGAGCAGTTAACGCCGTTGAGTCCGATATGCCGCGCAAGTCTAAACCTTTAAGGGATGTGGCAACCCCTAGGAGGTTTATCTTTGAGGCCCTACAAAAGGGAGGTGTGATTCCCCATAGTGGGTGTAAGGAGGATTCCTTTTTGCTGCATTCCGGCGAGCTGCATGACATGGAAACGTGTTTGGGAGTAGAGGAATTGTTACAGCGGATGATAGATCAAGGTCGACTGGAAGTTGGCAGTGAAGGAAGAGAAGAGCAGCATATATGCATGCAGTCCACGGATGGAAGCAGTGTTGCGAAGCCCAAACCCTTGGTGATATACTTCACTAAGGGCATAGCTTGGCAAAAGCCCGGACACCCCTTAGCAGCTAAACCTGTTCCTTTCCCGTACCAAAATAGCCACGCAGTCCCATGGAGATATGCACCTCCGAGGGGGAAGGAAGAAGAAGCCACCGACGTCAGCTCGTTGTCGGCTAAGGTAACAAATATCACGGGACTGAGCGGTGTGACTCGTAGCGGTCGTGTGTTTGCGCCTCCGGACCTACCAGTCCAACCCGCGAACGTCAAGGGGAAAGGAAAAGTGGTGGAGGAACAAGATGGTGAAGCACCCCACGCTTCGAATAAAGATATTCCGGCGAAAGGTTTCTCGGAGAAAAAGGATGGTAAAAAGGAGGTGTCGCTAGAGGAAGCCAGCGCGTTCCTCCATATAATTCAGTAGAGCGAATTCAAGGTTATCGAACAGCTCAACAAAACTCCGGCCAGGGTCTCGCTGTTGGAGTTACTCATGAGCTCCGAGCCTCATCGGGCTCTGCTAGTAAAAGTTCTGAACGAGGCCCATGTGGCCCAAGACATCTTGGTAGAAGGTTTCGGAGGGCTGGTCAATAATATCACTGCCAACAACTATCTCGCTTTCGCCGAAGAAGAAATCCCCGCCAAGGGGAGAGGGCATAATAAAGCTTTGCACGTATCAGTCAAGTGTATGGACCATATCGTAGCCAAAGTGCTCATCGATAATGGTTCCAGTTTAAACATGATGCCTAAGAGCACTTTGGAGAAATTACCATTCAATGCTTCCCACTTAAAGTCGAGTTCAATGGTGGTTCGTGCCTTCGACGGCACCCGCCGAGAGGTTAGGGGAGAGATCGATCTCCTAGTGCAGATAGGCCCTCACACCTGTCAAGTTACTTTCCAAATAATGGATATTAACCCCCCCTACAGCTGCCTGTTGGGGCGCCCGTGGATCCACTCAGTGGGAGTTGTTCCCTCTACACTCCACCAAAAGTTGAAATTCGTAGTGGAAGGGCATCTGGTCATCGTATCAGGCGAGGAAGACATCTTGGTGAGCTGCCCATCCTCTATGCCTTATGTGGAAGCCGCAGAGGAGTCATTAGAAACCGCTTTTCAGTCTTTTGAGGTGGTAAGCATTTCCTCTGTGGACTCCTTCTCTGGGCAACCTTGCCTGTCCGATGCAGTAGTAATGATGGCCCGAGTTATGTTGGGGAACGGTTACGAACCCGGAATGGGTTTAGGCAAAGACAACGTTGGCATAACTAGCCTGATAAATGCCAAAGGAAATCGTGGGAAATATGGTTTAGGCTATAAACCCACTCAGGCGGATATAAAGAGAAGCATCGCGGGAAGAAAGAGCGGTGGTCAAAACTCGCGGTTGAGACAAGAAAGTGAAGGAAGCCCGCCCTGCCACATAAGTAGAAGCTTTATAAGCGCGGGTCTGGGAGACGAAGGTCAAGTGGTCGCGATATACGAAGATGATGTTCCGAGTACATTGGATTTGGTACGACCACGCCCTCCTGATTTCCAGCTGGGAAATTGGCGGGTGGAGGAACGCCCCGGCATTTACGCAACGAGCATAATGTAAACCTTTACGGTTTTAAAAGCTCTATAGTTGGGCCTAGGCTTTAGAGTTTTTCCTTTTGTTAAGGCTTTGTGTCTTTAAATTTTGAATTTATAATACAGGGATCTTTCTTCATCTGTTCCTACGTCTCTACGCATTCTCATTCATTTGCATGTTTACTTCTTTATTTCTGAAACGGCAGATCCGATGACGAGTCCCCCGAAGGTACTAATACCTGGGACCCGCTTATCAACTTCGAGCAAGAAACGAATCAAACGGAAGGTGAAGGGAATGAGGATGTGGGACTTCCCCCATAATTAGAAAGGATGGTCGCCCATGAGGACCAAGAAATGGGGCCTTATCAAGAAGAAACAGAACTAGTAGACTTGGGAATTGGCAGTGGAAAAAGGGAAGTAAAGATAGGCACAGGTATTACCGCACCTATCCGTGAAGAATTAATAATCCTGCTAAAAGACTACCAAGACATCTTTGCTTGGTCATACCAAGATATGCCCGGTTTGAGTTCTGACATTGTACAGCACTGATTACCTCTAAATCCCGAGTGTTCCCCGGTAAAGCAGAAACTGAGAAGGATGAAGCCCAAAACATCCTTAAAGAAAAAAGAAGAAGTGAAGAAGCAATTTGACGCTGGTTTTTTGGCCGTCGCTCGGTATCCAGAATGGGTTGCCAACATTGTACCGGTCCCTAAGAAAGATGGGAATGTACGGATGTGTGTGGATTATCGGGACCTGAATTGGGCCAGTCCCAAGGACAATTTTCCTTTGCCACACATCGATATCCTCGTAGATAACACGGCCAATTTCGCTTTATTTTCCTTCATGGACGGTTTCTCTGGTTACAATCAGATAAAGATGGCTCCAAAGGATATGGAAAAGACTACCTTCGTCACCCTGTGGGGGACGTTCTGTTACAAGGTGATGTCCTTTGGACTCAAGAATGCTGGGGCAACTTATCAACGGGCCATGGTAGCTTTGTTCCATGATATGATGCATCAAGAGATCGAGGTCTACGTGGACGACATAATTGCTAAATCTAAATCCGAGGAAGAACACCTTGTCGACCTGCGGAGGTTGTTTGAAAGGCTTAAGAAATATCAATTAAGGTTGAACCCCGCCAAGTGTACCTTTGGGGTCAAATCAGGGAAATTGCTTGGTTTCATCGTAAGCCAGAAAGGGATAGAGGTAGACCCCGAGAAGGTGAAGGCCATCCTTGAGATGCCAGAACCCCGTACTGAGAGGCAAGTCCGGGGCTTCCTGGGACGCTTGAATTATATTTCCAGATTCATATCGCAGCTCACCGCCATTTGTGAGCCGTTGTTCAAGCTCTTACGCAAAAACCAAACTGATCGCTGGAATGAGGATTGCCAAGAGGCTTTTGGAAGGATCAAGAAGTGCCTTATGAATCCTCCCGTGCTTATGCCACCAGTACCTGGAAGGCCTCTCATCTTGTACATGACAATCTTAGACGAGTCAATGGGGTGTATGCTGGGGCAACATGACGAATCTGGAAAGAAAGAGCGCGCTGTTTACTACCTAAGTAAGAAGTTCACGACCTGTGAAATGAATTACTCCTTGCTCGAAAGAACGTGTTGTGCTTTAGTATGGGCATCCCATCACCTAAGGCAGTACATGCTGAGCCATACTACCTGGTTGATATCCAAGATGGACCCGGTTAAGTACATCTTTGAAAAGCCAGCTCTCACGGGACGGATCGCCCGGTGGCAAGTCCTGCTATCCGAGTTTGATATAGTCTACGTCACCCAAAAGGCGATAAAAGGAAGCGCCTTAGCAGATTATTTGGCTCAACAGCCTCTTAACGACTATCAGCCCATGCATCCTGAATTCCCGGATGAGGACATCATGGCCTTGTTTGAGGAAAAATTGGACAAAGATCGGGACAAATGGACCGTATGGTTTGACGGAGCGTCAAACATTCTAGGCCATGGCGTTGGGGCAGTATTGGTCTCTCCGGACAGTCAATGTGTACCTTTCACAGCCAGGCTAGGATTCGACTGCACCAACAACATGGCCGAATATGAAGCATGTGCTCTGGCCGTCCAAGCAGCGATTGACTCCAATGTCAAACTACTCAGGGTGTACGGCGACTCAGCGTTGGTAATCCATCAGCTGAGAGGGGAATGGGAAACTAGAGATCCCAAGCTGATACCCTACAAAGCCTATATCAAGGAATTGGCTAAGACCTTTGATGAGATCTCCTTCCATCATGTTCCCCGCGAGGAAAATCAAATGGTGGATGCGCTTGCTACTTTGGCGTCTATGTTCCAGCTAACGTCGCACGAGGATCTACCCTACATTGAATTTTGGTGTCGTGGCAAACCCGCGCATTGTTGCCAAGTAGAAGAGGAACGAGACGGAAAGCCTTGGTATTTTGGTGTCGTGGCAAACCCGCCAGAGATTGCCGACAATGATAAGAGGACATTGAGAAGGTTGGCAGCCGGTTTCTTCATGAGTGGAAGTATACTGTATAAGAGAAACCACGACATGACACTCCTGCGGTGTGTGGATGCCAGGGAGGCGAATCACATGATCGAGGAAGTCCATGAGGGCTCATTTGGAACGCACGCCAACGGGCATGCTATGGCCAGGAAGATCCTAAGGGCTAGTTATTACTGGCTTACCATGGAAAGTGATTGTTGTGTCCATGTGAGGAAATGCCACAAATGTCAAGCGTTCGCAGATAATGTCAATGCCCCACCACATCCTCTGAATGTCATGTCCGCCCCTTGGCCTTTCTCCATGTGGGGAATAGATGTCATCGGGGCCATTGAGCCCAAGGCCTCGAATGGTCATCGCTTCATCCTCGTAGCAATAGATTATTTCACCAAGTGGGTAGAGGCGGCTTCCTACACCAATGTCACGAGGGGTGTAGTGATCAGGTTCATTAAGAAAGAGATCATCTGCCGATATGGTTTGCCAAGGAAGATTATCACGGACAACGGCACCAACCTGAATAACAAGATAATGGGGGAAATGTGCGAGGAGTTTAAAATCCAGCATCACAATTCCACACCCTACCGGCCAAAGATGAATGGAGCCGTGGAAGCGGCCAATAAGAATATCAAAAAGATTATCCAAAAGATGACCGTGTCATACAGAGATTGGCACGAAATGCTCCCATTCGCGTTACACGGTTACCGAACTTCAGTGCGAACGTCAACTGGGGCAACGCCGTTCTCATTGGTATATGGGATGGAGGCTGTGTTACCGTTTGAGGTAGAAGTCCCGTCATTAAGGATCTTGGCAGAATCCGGATTAAAGGAGTCAGAGTGGGCTCAAACGCGCTATGACCAGCTCAACCTCATTGAGGGTAAGCGCTTAACGGCCATGAGTCATGGGCGCTTGTACCAGCAAAGAATGAAGAGTGCATTCGACAAGAAGGCACGCTTGCGCAAGTTCCACGAGGGAGACCTTGTGCTAAAGAAAATGTCCCATGCTGTCAAGGACAATCGAGGAAAATGGGCCCCAAAATACGAAGGCCCTTTTGGTTGTGAAGAGGGATTTTTCCGGAGGAGCCCTGGTGCTTACCAACATGGATGGCGAAGAGCTACCTTCACCCGTGAATTCTGATGTCGTCAAGCGATATTATGCTTAGAATCTGGGGCAATTAAGGATGTCGCTGCATGTTCTTTATCTTTACGTGTTTTCTGGATTTCCCCCAGGGATTCCCTGTCTACTGTATCTCTCGTTACAATCTTTCAAAGAAATGAACGTGGATTCGAGGCTTTAATCCTCACGTTGGTTTCAAACCTCGCATTAATTTGTGATCACCTGAGCCCTTCCGCTCAGTTCATGGGATGCCCCAAGCGCTTAATTAAAATTGAACGTAAACCAGCTTTCGCTAAAATTTGATGCGTTTGAAAACATTCATGCATACGCATACGCATGCATATTGTTGTGGTAAAACATGGGCAGGATCGTCTTGAGCTACCTTCTTGGGTAGAGACAAAACATGAACAGCAGAAATCAATCAAGGTAAGACAAAGACGGGGTGAAGATTGGCCATACCTGGTTGTTTATTACTTGCAGGTACTTAGGAACGGGTGCAAGTGGGGATGGAGTCACGACCGACTGATCGTTGCCCTTTCCCTGCGCTAAACAAGCAGAGAACGTCGCTGCAAGGCAGCCCCGTATCCTTTGTATTCGCAGTTTTCTTTTACTATTTGTTTGTTTTAAAAGAAAATAATAATAATAAAAAGTCGACGCCTAAATTCTAACTTAAGTAAATTCAAGTTAGGCAAAACGCTAACCCATAAGGAAGGAGGGGACATAGTTAATGTTCCCCTCAAAAAAAAAAATGCAGGTTAGCTCGCCTGGGCGAGCCACCCCTGCACCAAAATATAAAAGTGACGAAAGGGGGGACATTTTTGCATTCAAAAACTTCCTTTCCCCCTTCAAAATAGCCACGGAAGTTACGAGTTTGCACCCCTAGGGTCTCTACTTTTCGCATTCTTCGATTCCGTTTTGCGCTTTTATTCATCACCAACAAGTAAGTGTTCCATCCTTAAGCTTTCTAGCTTTTCATTGGTGTATTTTGATCTCCTTTTGGTGCTCTAAATTATGGAAATGTGCTCAAATATGTGGGGCAATTTTGGTTTGTTTTCTTGCTTGATTGGGTTGAATTGGGGGTTTGTATGAGATGGCCCTAGGCCTATAATGCATTTTGAAGTAATGGGGCATGCCACATTGTCCCCGTTCTCTTGCTATTAATGCCTAAACGCACGCCCACCAAGTGTTCGGTGAAATGCCTCAATGGCATTAGCGTGTGATTTTCGTAGGGAAACAACCCATGGGGCATTTTGGTTTGCACATATTTTCTATTTTTTTTTGGGACATGCATTCAGTTTAGAAAGGGCTAGAGTAATTGCCCCACATATATCCTAGGCCTAGGAACCAAAGTTTTTATGCAAAAGAACACAAGAGGAGGTGCATATTGGGTAAAGTTACCCTTTTTGGCCAGCAATCAGCTATGAGTCACGCTACAATAATTTCCCTACGCCTAGATGTTTAGGAATTTTGCTCGTCACAAATGTGTAGGTTTAGAATAGGTAGCAAAATACCTTTGGCAAGTTACACTTTGGGTGTGGTTGCAAAATACTTGGATGTATGTACATGTAATTTTTTGGTAGTCAAAATGTCTCACAAAAAATGCATATATGTTGCATGTTATGTAAAGAAAATACCTTACCAAAAATGCCTTTTAATTTGTGTCGCAACCTACCCTTCGGCGGGAGGGCGACGCGTGACTCGCGGGATGCGTGTTCCACGAAAGGAATACGCGCGGAGTCGCCACCAACGTTTATTTGAGGAAAACGTCGGAAAAACCGGAAAAGACGCGATCTACGAACTTTTAAGTGAAAGGTTCGGGAGTTGTATTTACGCACGGGGAAGGTATTAGCACCCCATACGTCCGTCCTAGGAGACAGCAGCCTTTAATCGAATGTGCAAACATGACTTTGATTTTTTATGTTCCCTTTTTATGTCTTTATATCCTTTATACCCTTTTTATATTTTCCTCTTTTTTTGGTCGACAAGGGTGTTTCCCTTTGCTCCTACGTATTCCTCAATTGCGATGAGGAAATCAGACCTACGTAGTTCTTTTTTATCAAGTGATTCTTTTTTTACTTAAAAGGTGATCATTTTAAGGCGTTGGACCTTAGAAATGATCCATTTTACTTAGTAAGAAATTGAAATGACAAACTTCAAAAACCTATTTTTGTGGACGAGCTTGACTACGCAAGTTGATTTCCAACGTGGTTACGGCACGACCGAACGGTCGGAATTCATTTTAACCGAAGTTAATGGATAATACAATTCAAACGTTCGGTGGAAATTTATTTTATTTTTAAGTTAAGCGAGAAATGACTTAAGTAAAATGGCTTAAGCACGTCAACAGGGGGTATAAAAAGTAAATGAAATGAGAATAAAGATACACGAAACACAATGTGGACCACCATGGGTACATAGAACGAATCGAAAAGCTTGGTTCAAGGTACTTACCCGTTGAAGATCGAAGAACGATGAAGAACGGATGAAGAACGTCGAAGAACGGTTGAAACCTTTGCGAAATTCTTCACGGAAAACGTTACGGAAACATTTCGGAAGCGCCTCGGCTTAGATTTTCTTCACGGAAACAATTTTTCCAAGCAAATTCGAAAGAGAGAGAAGTGCCTAAGGGGCTGAACCCTTTTCTTCTTCACTTCCTCCCCTATTTATAGCAAAATAGGGGAGATGCTTGCTGCCCAGCTCGCCCAGGCGAGCCAGGTTGCTTCCTCCAGAAGCAACAGCCTTCTGGAGGAATCTTCTGGAGGGCCCAAGTGGGCCTGGGTGCTATTTGCACCCCCATTTTTACTAAGTACACCCCCCCTCTGCTTTTTTTTGGTGATTCTTTTTTCGTAAAGTTACAGAAACTTACGAATTTCGTAACGATACTTGTTTTCTTTCCGTAATGTTATGGAACCTTGCGGATTACATAATCATCCCCTTTTTGACTTACGGAATGTTACGGAACCTCACTTAATTATGCAACGATGCTTCCATTTGATTTCCGGTGTGTCACGGAAACTTACGGATTGTGCATCAATATTTTTTTTGTTTTTCGGCATGTCCCGGAATTTCACAAATTGCCTAATGATGGGTGCCAAGCACCTCACAAGGACCAAAGAAAAGTCGCATGTCATCAAGCAAAGGTTCCCTGACGAAATTAGGGTATGACAGTTGCCCCTCTTTACTTGTCTTTTATTGGAGATAAAAGGAAAGTAAAGATAAGACACTAATTTCGTTTCTCTCGATTTGACGAGAGTCGCGGGTGACCATATAATTTCCACATGCAAATGACTTGTTGTTCCCGAGGGAACAAAAGGTGCAGAAGACGATGTCAGTCTCTGCATGCTATCAAGAGTTCTGTCTTACAGATAGCAAAAGAATGTTTATACGGATAACCACTCGGGTATTTCCGCCCGTCAGCGTGACTCAAAAGTCAGTATGACAGATCTTGTGAGTGCGGAAGATAATGTAAATCTCCGCGTGTCATCGGGCCCAGCGCCTCTGGATGACAAAAGGGTGCAGAATGACCAAATTTTGTCTTTGTGTGCCATCGGACACGACTGTGTCTGAATGGCAAAGGGGTGCGGAATGACCAAATTTTGTCTCCGCATGTCATTGGGCCCGCCGCCTCTGGATGACAAAGGGTGCAGAATGACCAAATTTTGTCTCTGCGCGCCATCGGACACGACTGTGTCTGAATGGCAAAGGGGTGCGGAATGACCAAATTTTGTCTCCGCGTGTCATCGGGCCCGCCGCCTCTGGATGACAAAGGGTGCAGAATGACCAAATTTTGTCTCTGCGTGCCATCGGACACGACTGTGTCTGAATGGCAAAGGGGTGCGGAATGACCAAATTTTGTCTCCGCATGTCATATGACCTCAGGGTCAGTATGACAGATCTTGTGGGGCGGCCGACAAAAGCAAGGCTCTTGCTCCTACGTATCCTCCAATGAGGAACTCAGACCTACGTAGTTTTGGATAACTTGTGAGACTTGAAAGAGTCTCCACCGGAAGATGCTGACATCTCCGGAAAGGACGTAGACGACCACATTGGCCTCTGCTCATCAATCATACTTGGGGTCACTGTATGACGAGGTGCGGATAACCGTAAGGTGTCTCCGCGGGTTACCAGCTCTTGGGTCATGGCAACAAAAGGTGGTGTGGTCGACAAAAGCGAGGCTTTTGCTCCTACGTATCCTCCAATGACGAACTCAGACCTACGTAGTTCTGGATAACTTGTGAGACTCGAAAAAGTCTCGGTGTTTTCTCCACTAAAATGCAAACATGCTTTAGCAAAGAGACAAATATTCCAACTGATTAGAGCAACATATGCTTTTTTGAGTGAAAAACAATGCGTCTACCGGGGAAGGAGAGTCTGCTGATGAAACCCCCCCATAACCATAAATGAGATTTTGGATGTTTAGCATTTCATTTCTAAATGACCATTTAGAGGAAACACTGGGTTCGACAAAATAGAAGAAAATCACTCAAAGTGTATCAATCTCGCACAGGTAAGTGTTTCATCCTAATTCCGAACCATAGATATGTCATGACTTGACTTTGCAAATTATTTCCTATCAAATAAAAAATTACATGCGTGATCATGGATCAATAGGGCTTCCCTTGGGAATGGGTTCTTTTGGTGGGTTTTTCGGCTTTTGTGTGTTTTTGGCTTTTGATTTTTGGTTGGCTTTTTCCTTTTCTGTTTTTGTTTAGTGCGGGGCGAAAAAGTCGCTAGCGCATAGGATTTTGGTTGGTAATCAAAGGGAGAAGACCACTTTTAGGTCATGGTTTCCTTTTCTTTCTTTTGTTCATTTGGTGACAATTCTGTATTGTTCAGATATCGTCTGGTCCAAAGACCTCTCTGCACATTTCTTCTTTTTTTCTTTCGATCCTTGATCAGGAGCTTTCTTTCCTTCTTCTTCCTTTTTTTTCTACTTTCTCCCATTCTTTGATTGGGAATTTCCTTTCTTTTCTTTTTGCTTTCTCCCACTCTTTGATTGGGAATTTTCCTTTCTTTTCTTTTTGCTTTCTCTTTGATTGGAAATTTTCCTTCTTTTCTTTTTTTGCTTCCGAGGGTAAGGATTGACATTCTCACCCTGGGTCAAGGTTTATGGTGAGTCAGGATTTTGGCTCAAGACTTGTAGAATGGCTAGGCATGGTACATGTCAGGGTTCGGTTTGGTTCAAGGATAAAAGGGATGCCCCACATTATTTCCATGACACAAATGCAAAAATGATGATTTGGAAATTTTATGCAAAACTGGTCATGCATGCATCTATGTGGACACTCAAATGTCAAATTTTTATGGTCATGTGATGCTAAGGCTCAGGATTCATCTCCTCTATTTTAAATCAACCCAATGTTTCCAAAATATGTTCTTTTATCAATTTGTGCTTTCATCCGAGTCCATTTTGGGCGTCCGGGAAAATTTTCACAGCATTCACCCTTCAGGTGTATACACATTTTTTCAAAACTAGCTATGATCAGCGAATTTTTCTTCAAAGAAAAGTTGGAAGTCATCTCTTTTCAAAAGCATGTTGGCTTTTCAGCTAGACAACTTATTTTTTTTTTCTCTCTTTTTCCTTTTTTTTATTTGTTTATTTCTTTTTCTTGTTTGTTTTTGTTTTTTTTTCCTTTTTTTCTTTTCATGAGGTATTTTGCTACCTAAACATGTGTATATTTTTGTGAGGTATTTTTGCTATATACATGCATATCCAAGGTATCTTGCTACCTAAACATACATATATATATTTTGTGAGGTATCTTTTTGCTACATACATGCATATCTAAGGTATCTTACTACCTAAACATACATATATATATATTTTGTGAGGTATCTTTTTGCTACATACATGCATATCTAAGGAATCTTGCTACCTAAACATACATATATATATTTTGTGAGGTAGTTGTTTGCTACCTAAATTACATACATGCATATCTAAGGTATTTTTCACTACCTAAACACGCATACATATATTTTGTGAGGTATGACTACCTTCCGAGCTTGTGCTCGTTTTATTTAAATTTTTATGATTATGAGCAACTAGGTGTGTCCAATATGACTTGAGAAACAAAAGGTGATCAAATAGCAGGCAGAAATTTAAACGTTACTAGGTTGCCTTCTAGTAGTGCTTCTTTAGCGTCTTGAGCTGGACGCCTTATAACTTACTAGGTTGCCCTGTAGGGCCGACAGAGGCCCGTAACCAGAGCTGGAAACCCCAGGGCCCTGTTGGACTTCTTCAGGTCCACTGGGTATCTTTGTGGGTGCGATCCCTGCAAACAATAGATGGTATCAGAAATCAGTTGAACCATATGCATACTTACCCATGTCGGGACGACACAGACCAACTGATACTTTTGCAGGGGGAGATTGGCATTGCGGTCGCTGGACAGAATGTTGCTAAGTAGCAATGTCATCTATATCTGTGTAAGAGTGTTCATGTTGGTGCGCATGATCCGCACTCGTCTCTTTGCAGCGGCACAGGTGAAATCTTGCCCCGGTATGCATAGTAGCCGTGTGATAGCCTCCCTCTCTGGTTGTGCTCGCACAGTTGGCCCTCCTCCAATATCAGGGGGTGGCCCAGGAACCGTTAAAAGCAAACTACTGGCCCCTTAACCGGGAGTGCAAGTCACGGTTAAGCATTTAAGGACAGAGGACCTTAAATTCTCTTAAGGTGTGGATGTGGAGCACACTGAAAATGAGGACACGCAGCCCTTTAAAGGTGAGAGCGTGCAGCCCTCTCAAGGCGAGGATGTGTAGTCCCCTGAAGGTGAGGGCGTGCAGCCCTCTGTTGGCGAGGACATGTAGTCCTCTTCAAGGTGAGGGCGTGCAGCCCTCTGTTGGCGAGGACGTGTAGTCCTCCTCAAGGTGAGGGCGTGCAGCCCTCTGTTGGCGAGGACGTGTAGTCCTCTCAAGGTGAGGGCGTACAGCCCTCTATTGGCGAGGACGTGTAGTCCTCTCAAGGTGAAGGCGTGCAGCCCTCTGTTGGCGAGGACGTGTAGTCCTCTGAAGGTGAGGACATGCTGTCCTCTGATGGCGAGGGCGTGTAGCCCTCTGAAGGTGAGGACGTGTGGTCCTCTAAAGGTGAGGGCGTGTAGCCCTACGAAGGTGAGGACATGCAGTCCTCTGATGGCGAGGGCGTGTAGCCCTACGAAGGTGAGGACATGCAGTCCTCTGATGGCGAGGGCGTGTAGCCCTCTGATGGTGAGGACATGCAGTCCTCTGATGGCGAGGGTGTGTAGCCCTCTGAAGGTGAGGACGTGTGGTCCTCAAAAGGTCAGGGCGTGTAGCCCTACGAAGGTGAGGACATGCAGTCCTCTGATGGCGAGGGCGTGTAGCCCTCTGAAGGTGAGGACATGCAGTCCTCTGATGGCGAGGGCATGTAGCCCTCTGAAGGTGAGCACATGCAGTCCTCCGATGGCGAGGGCGTGTAGCCCTCTGAAGGTGAGGACGTGTGGTCCTCTAAAGGTGAGGGCGTGTAGCCCTACGAAGGTGAGGACATGCAGTCCTCTGATGGCGAGGGCGTGTAGCCCTACAAAGGTGAGGACATGCAGTCCTCTGATGGCGAGGGCGTGTAGCCCTCTGAAGGTGAGGACGTGTGGTCCTCTAAAGGTGAGGGCGTGTAGCCCTACGAAGGTGAGGACATGCAGTCCTCTGATGGCGAGGGCGTGTAGCCCTACGAAGGTGAGGACATGCAGTCCTCTGATGGCGAGGGCGTGTAGCCCTCTGATGGTGAGGACATGCAGTCCTCTGATGGCGAGGGTGTGTAGCCCCCTGAAGGTGAGGACGTGTGGTCCTCAAAAGGTGAGGGCGTGTAGCCCTACGAAGGTGAGGACATGCAGTCCTCTGATGGCGAGGGCGTGTAGCCCTCTGAAGGTGAGGACATGCAGTCCTCTGATGGCGAGGGCATGTAGCCCTCTGAAGGTGAGGACATGCAGTCCTCCGATGGCGAGGGCGTGTAGCCCTCTAAAGGTGAGGACGTGTGGTCCTCTAAAGGTGAGGGCGTGTAGCCCTACGAAGGTGAGGACATGCAGTCCTCTGATGGCGAGGGCGTGTATCCCTACAAAGGTGAGGACATGCAGTCCTCTGATGGCGAGGGCGTGTAGCCCTCTGAAGGTGAGGACGTGTGGTCCTCTAAAGGTGAGGGCGTCTAGCCCTACGAAGGTGAAGACATGCAGTCCTCTGATGGCGAGGGCGTGTAGCCCTCTGAAGGTGAGGACATGCTGTCCTCTAATGGCGAGGGCATGTAGCCCTCCGAAGGTGAGGACATGCAGTCCTCTGATGGCGAGGGCGTGTAGCCCTCTGAAGGTGAGGACGTGTGGTCCTCTAAAGGTGAGGGCGTGTAGCCCTACGAAGGTGAGAACATGCAGTCCTCTGATGGCGAGGGCGTGTAGCCCTCTGAAGGTGAGGACATGCAGTCCTCTGATGGCGAGGGCGTGTAGCCCTCTGAAGGTGAGGACATGCAGTCCTCTGATGGCGAGGGCGTGTAGCCCTCTGAAGGTGAGGACGTGTGGTCCTCTAAAGGTGAGGGTGTGTAGCCCTACGAAGGTGAGGACATGCAATCCTCTGATGGCGAGGGCGTGTAGCCCTCTGAAGGTGAGGACATGCAGTCCTCTGATGGCAAGGGCATGTAGCCCTCTGAAGGTGAGGACATGCAGTCCTCTAATGGCGAGGGCGTGTAGCCCTCTGAAGGTGAGGACGTGTGGTCCTCTAAAGGTGAGGGCGTGTAGCCCTACGAAGGTGAGGACATGCAGTCCTCTGATGGCGAGGGCGTGTAGCCCTACGAAGGTGGGGACATGCAGTCCTCTGATGGCGAGGGTGTGTAGCCCTACGAAGGTGAGGACATGCAGTCCTCTGATGGCGAGGGCGTGTAGCCCTCTGATGGTGAGGACGTGTAGTCCTCTGAAGGTGAGGGCATGTAGCCCTATGATGGCGAGGACGTGTAGTCCTCTTAAGGCGAGGACGTGTAGTCCTCTCAACGGTGAAGGTAACTAGTACCCAAGGTGAGGGCGTGTAGCCCTCTCAAGGCGAGGACATGTAGTCCTCTGGAGGTGAGGGCGTGCAGCCCTCTGATGGTGAGGACGTGTAGTCCTCTTAAGGCGAGGACGTGTAGTCCTCTGACGGTGAGGGTAACTAGTACCCAAGGTGAGGGCGTGTAGCCCTCTCAAGGCGAGGACATGTAGTCCTCTGGAGGTGAGGGCGTGCAGTCCTCTGATGGTGAGGACGTGTAGTCCTCTCAAGGCGAGGGCGTGTAGTCCTCTCAACGGTGAGGGTAACTAGTACCCAAGGTGAGGGCGTGTAGCCCTCTCAAGGCGAGGACATGTAGTCCTCTGGAGGTGAGGGCGTGCAGCCCTCTGATGGTGAGGACGTGTAGTCCTCTCAAGGCGAGGACGTGTAGCCCTCTGAAGGTGAGGACGTATAGTCCTCTGGAGACGAGGGTACTAGTACCCAAGGGTCCATCCTTATGAGAAAGCAAGAGATCGACTCATCGAGAGAGCCAGTCATCCTAAATTCAAAAGATTTGGACATTTAGATGTAGGGAATCTATGTAGTCAACATGATTTTTAGGGATGCAGATGCATGCAACCTTTGTTGTGAAATTTGGTAAATGCGGACTTCATATGAAATAATGCAATGAAATGGAAAGTTTGTACAATGTTCATGTCATTCTTTCCTTGTTTTGTGATTTTGATTTGGATTTAATTTTTTTTGGAAAACACAGATTGACTGTCCTTTTGAAAAAGGTGATAATTCATGCAACCTCATCCTATCTTTTTGCAAATCTCTCCGGTAACTCCCTCAGAGTGTATGTTCTGTTTGATTTAGTCACTTGACCGTTTTGGAGTGACGGGAACGGAGCCGTTTGATGTTTAATCAATCTATTGAAATCCTAGGGTTTGTCCCCCTTTTTTTTTGTTAAAAACATCGACAGGTGAGAACTTTTGATCTGCCCGTATGTTCACTTGAGGCTCATGCACGATGCCCCTCATTGCCCCAGTGTAAGGCTTTGAGGTACCACTCGTTGTCTTCCGTCATGACCTTGTAGGAGGGAACCTATTGGGTGAGAACTTCTAATCTGCCCCTAGGTTCGCTTGAGGTTCATGCATGGTGCCTTTCATTGCCCCAGTGTAGGGCTTTGAGGTAACCATCGTTGTCTTGTTTTCATAGCCTCGTAGTGAGGAAGAATGAAAGAAGCAGTTGATTCTTGCAAAAAGAATTTTTCCAAGGACGAGAAATAGTTGAAGGATTTTTTTTTTGATGGCTTAAGTCAAATGACTCCTATGTAGAAGCAAGATGTTTTGATGTTTTGATGATGCCAAAGGATCAAGTGCTTTCCAATTTTTATTCAAGACAAGAATCCAAGAAAATCAAGATATATGATCAAGTTGATCTCTAGAATCTTAGGAAGAAGTTCCCAAATTGAAAAACAAAAGGTTTGACCAAAGAATTCTATCATTTCAAATTGAGATTTGCTCTCTGGTAATCGATTACCAGCAGCTGAAAATGTTTATAACAGTCACTAGAAATTTGAATTCAAAATTTATAATGTGTAATCGATTACA
This sequence comes from Glycine soja, assembly GCF_004193775.1. Lineage (NCBI taxonomy): Eukaryota > Viridiplantae > Streptophyta > Magnoliopsida > Fabales > Fabaceae > Glycine > Glycine soja. The sequence goes on along the minus strand of NC_041010.1, from coordinate 25,434,360 downwards.
CATGGATGGTAATTGATTACCAACAGTTTTTTGAACGTTTTAATTCAAATTTCAAAACCTGTAATCGTTTACACAAGTCTTGTAATCGATTACCAGAGGGAATTTTCGGAAAATAATTTCCAAGAGTCACATCTATTCAAATGGTTTATGAATGGGCATCAAAGGTGGCTTGGAAACACGAATTTAAAGAGAGTTTTCATTGCCCACAAAGTTTATCCTCTCAAAAGATTAAGAGTTTTTCTGAACTGAACTGTTTTATTCTCTCAAAAAGATTCCTTGGTCAACCACTTGCATATTCAATAAGGAATTTTGATTGGTCTTCATTGTACAATCTATCCCTTTTAAGAGAGATTTCTTCTTCTCTTCTTCTTACTTCTGAAAAGGGGTTAAGAGACTGAGAGTCTCTTATTGTAGAGGATTCTTGAACACAAGGGAAGGGTTGTCCCTGTGTGGTTCAGACTTTGTAAAAGGAGTTTTATAAAGAGAGTGGAAAATCTCAAGTGGGTTTCTTGAGGACTGGACGTAGGCGCGGGAAGTGGCCGAACCAGTATAAATCAAGTTTGCATTCCTCTCTTCCTTTAAACTTCTTTTATTGCTATTTATCTTTTGCTTTAAAGAAGTTTATTTTGATTTGTCTTTTGAGTATTTCATGTTAAGGGTGCATTGTTAATCCAAAAAGAAAGAGTGATAGTTTAATTGGGGAATAGTCTTTGCATCTTAATTCAACCCCCCCTTTCTTAAGATAACTGAGGCCATTTGTCCAACATCCTATTCTTGACAACTCGCTTCTCTAAGAAGACAAACTTTCCGGCATGATAAAATGAGGCCACATGAACGTCTATATTTTTACTTGAAAACACAGTCAATCAAATGCCCTTTTTCTTTTTGAACCCCTTTTTTTTATTTTGGAACTTATTTGTCTTGAACTTTACTCGTTGTTTTACGGCAACCCCACCAACGTGCAAGACGAGTAATCTCTGATTGAAGGGTCTTGGAGGTCCAAACTCAGGAGCACAGGTCGCTTGAGCAAACTGACCAATGGCTTGCACTTGAAAATCCTGATGAGTCATTAGAGACATCTAACAACAGCTTTCAAAATTGCCTTGTCAATGTCAGGATTTACACGCGATTCTCCTCAAATTTCAGCCAGCCCGTATCAATTAGACTTCACACTTTATGCTTCGGGGTCATACAATGCTCAATGGAATGCCCAAGGGCTCCTCCATGATAAGCACACGTTGCGTTCGAGTCGTATCCTTAGAAAAATGGAGGTTGAGGAACCTTGGCTAGGGTTATGGCTACCATTGAATTATCAAGTAGATATGGGAGAAAGTCAGCATAGGACACTGGAATTGGGGTGAATTCTACAGGCTTTCTCGCTGCAAAATTCATTTCTTGGTTGGTGTTTTTGGTTTGTGCTAAAGGTGGTATTCATCATTGGAAGTGCGGTAGACAGACTTTGTGGTTGATTTAGGGATGGCCTTTGTGGATAAATGGGCGGTAGGTAAGGAGAAGGTTTGTTATTGGCTGAGTAATGACATTGTTGGGTTGGTGGGAAACTTGGCCGTACAGGGATGGCAGTCACAACATGGGTTTCTCCCTCATCCTCACCCTCTTTATTTGCCCCAGTTTTCTCATTCGTCTAAGCAGGATGATTAAATTTGCCTCTTTTCAGATCCACTTCGATCCTTTCACTGGCGAAGACCAAATCCGCAAAGCTTTGAGGGTGCGTAGCCCACCATCTTTTCATAGTAGAGTATCGATAATGTGTCTACCATCACGATCATCGTCTCCCTTTCCATCATTGGGGGTACCACTTGGGCCGCCAGATCCCTCCACCTTTTGGGCGTGTTCTTTGAAAGATCCGTCCCCCTTTTTGCAAATGTTCTGTATTTGCATCCTATCCGGAACCATATCAAAATTGTACTAATACTGCCTAACAAAGGCAACCATTAGGTTCTTCCAAGAATGGACTCGGGAAGATTCCAAGTTAGTGTACCAGGTAACAGCTACCCCAGTAAGACTTTCTTGGAAGGAATGTATCAGCAATTCCTCATCTTTTGCGTATTCCCCCATCTTCTAACAATACATCTTTAGATGGTTCTTGGGACAAGTAGTCCCCTTGTACTTGTCAAAGTCCAGCACCTTGAACTTGGGAGGGGTGATGATATTGGGTACTAGGAACAACTCTTCTAGGTTAGCAAAGGAATAATCTTCACCTCCTTCAATGGCCCTGAGCCTTTCCTCTAGATGATCCGCCTTTCCCTTTTCGGCCATAGCAGGAGGGGCTCTTCCCACCGCAAAATGCAATGGTTGAGGTTGTGGGCGAAACTGAGGGCCCTCCAAAGTGTTTTCAAAGGGTATACCACCAACTGCTTGCCCTTCAGTGGCATATCCGAGCCAAGGCTCGAAGTCAGCTAGATTGTGGTGGGGAATTTCATGTGTCTCCCCCATGGTTTGAGAGATATGTGCCTGATCAGATTGAGGTTATTGGTTCTCAATGAGTATCGGAGTGGAGTTATTGAGATTTTCATTGAGAGTGTATGCCACGTTGGGTGGTGTATAGTTGGGAGGCAAGCCATATGATGGGAAGGCGTGCTCATTTTGAATTTGCACATCATGGGGTCGTCCGTACTTCCCAAATCTTTGCCTACCATATTTGAGGTTGGATGATTCATTTGCTTGAGGCCAGATGGGAGCATCGGGTTCACCTTAGCGACAGCGCTAGTAGCGGCAACTATAACCGCATTGGCTTCCATTATCTTCTTCATGCTCATCATGGCCTCCATCATTGTGGCCATTTGCTCTTTCATGGCCTCCATGTCGGCCTTCATCTTCTCTTGCACCTCCTCTGCTTCACCCATTACTCTAGCTCTAGCACGAGTTCGGTAAGGGCACCGTAAAGCGTGTCCTTTTCTTTTTGATAACAATGATTAAGTTCATTTTATTTTATTTTATTTTATTTTTCAAGGAAAGAATGCAATGAGCAATGCAACCAATGAAAAACATGGATGTATGCGAATGATGTACAATTGAAGTATTGCGAATTTTTACGCAGGACATGGGGTTGAATCAATTTTGATTTTTCCACATGGTTCATGACATCTTGGTCAAGGTGAAACTGGAAGTAACAAGGACATCAACAGTCCTAAATGTGTTTGGCAGAAAATGTAGCAGTGATGTAACTCGATTCATCTTTTGCCCCAATTTTTGCAAGATAGTTACTTCCATACTTCAACTTGACTTGATGAACTTTTTTCGAAAAAGCATGAGCTTGGTTAAACCCCATAACCCAGGGAAAGGCAATTTTGATCGCCAATACTTCAACAACATTTCATAGGGATGAAAGACTCAGGAATACGCATACTATGCATGGAGAATGTAATTATCAAATTGAGATGCCCGAAGAAACATCTTTTCTATGCATTAGGTACCATGTTCACTCATTTTGTTTTTAAGTGAAACGGGTTTATGATCCCAACATGGTTGGCTCATGGTACCGAATATATGCAACCAAGAATGCATCATGAATTTTCATGCTTCCTTTTTTGTTTTTGTTTTGTAGAGGAAAATGCAAGGCTCACACATGAGCAAACATGAAAACAAAAGGTATGCAGTTTGTAGAACAAAAAGTATGTTGAACGCATATGCATGATGATGCAATGATTCATGCAAAATGTGATGCTAGAATATGATAACGGACAAATGCAGGAACGATATGTTCATTATGATGCCATGAAGAGATGCTTATGCATGCTAGAGATAAAATGCGGGAGTGATTTGATTCGCACTTATCTTTGGAGTAAAAACGCGGGATAAACTCATTTTATTCAGAAAGTTTATAACTAGTCAAGATCTGAGCGACAATACAAACATCCTAGCAGTTTCTAATCATATGGTCCATTAAGTCTATCATATGCTGACAATAGCTGAGAAGTCCGTGGATCTCCTCGGGGGCGGAGTAGGTGTCCGCCATTGCTTTGGCCTTGGCTAGCAATCGGGGAAGTTCTTGACTCCTGTTCAAAGTAAGAGCAAATTGGTCCATCCACATTGTTGCCTCTTGGTGCAATGAATCAATTACCCTTTCCCTTGCTTCCCTTTCTGCTGATATCTTGGCATACTCATCCTCTAGCCTTTGCTCGTGAGTCGCTGCTAGATTTAGCTTCTCTTTGCACTCATCGATGATGGCCCACATATTCCCTTCAGTCTCACTTAACTGTTGGGACAAATTTCTTTTCGACCTAAGGCAAGCCTTTAGCTTGTCCTTCAAGATCATGCCTTTGACCCGTGATGATTCCTTTCACCTCTTCGGAGCTTGAGCTCACTATTGCTGCCCTATAAAGCCCCTCAAAACTTGTTTTGGTCGTGTTCTTCCTTTCGAGCCTTCTTGGTTTCTCATTCCAAGGCTTCATCGGTGGCCATATTGACGTCCCTTAGTTCATCATACTCTCTTCAGACTTTGATGGCTATGGATTTGAACTTTTCTTTGACTACCCGGGCTCTTTCAAGCTTTGCCTTTAGGGCTTGTACCTCATCACTTTCTTCTGAAGCTTTAACCTCATTGTCTCTCACAGTCTTTAGATTTGGGAGCCAATCCAATCCTTGTGTCCGGATTCTCAGCCACTTATGATAGCCTCCGATGATCCCATTACTGCTTCCCCTAAGCTCTCTGTCCTTTCTTCACGCCGCATCCCATGCCTTGCGAACTCCTTGGAGTACCCTCGTGTTGTGGTCACTGAAACCCCGTGCGATGAAAGGCGTGATGCTTTCGTCTGATGGCACTCCTCTCATGGGGTAGTCAAGCTGTCTTATGGAGAGGACGGGATTATAATTAATACAACCCTTGTTCCCATCAAGGGAACATTTGGACATCCTTCGCATGAAGATAGAATCCTAATTCTTCCTTCCTTCTAGCGAGGGAACCAATTAACAGACGCCCCTCCATGCTAGCCAAGAGTTGGTCCCAATTCGCCTTTCCTTTTTCGACGCACGAGCGGTGACCTTGTAGTGGATAGACAGGCCTACCTTCTTGGAGAAAAAGGTGTGAAACCAGCCACACATAGAGAGCCAGTGCACAACAAACAATTCTTGCGCTGCTCTTTTCACATCCCCGGTCGAACGTGTCATACATGGAAAAAATGGCGACGACCGGGCTTTCCTTGCCATGATGAAAGGCGAGGAAAGCGTCAATCACTGCTAGGTCCACTAACCCTTCCATATTCGGAAATAGGACAACTCCAAAGATCAAAAGCGCCAAGATGTCAATAAAAGAAAGCCCATTCGCCTTGATTTGCCAAGGCCTTTGCCCTTTCCTCCAAACATTTCCTTGGTACTCCGACTACCCCATTCTTGTTTTGCTTTACACGGTCCAACTCTTGTGCTGAGATTTTCACCACCTTGGCAACTCTTGTCGTGGAGGGATAGAACCCAGAGAAAAGATATGGCTTCCTTCCTCCCAGTGGGCATCCCAGGATTTCTTCAAACTCTTTCACAGTCGACACTAGCTGGAAGTCCTCACATGTGAAGCACCTTAGGGGCTGGTCATAATACTGGGAAAGGGATGCAATCGGTTCCATGGAGACTTCTACCCTAGCTAGGTCCCAAATCTTACCATAGGCTTTGCGGAAGGCTTGCCGTTGAAGTTGACCCATTAATTGCCCCAACTCTCGTAAACTAGTGACCTCTAATCTCTTGATTTTGACTTGATAGAACCTCTTTTTAAGCGAAGGCTTTTGACTTGATCCCATGTTTTACTAAAGTGAAATAAAATCTAGTGCGAATCAAAACTTTGACATCTATCATAGGTGGAATGGATGAATGCATGAAGAAATGCATATGACACAGATGCAATTTACGAATACGGGAGCCCGAGAAATTGTCCCCTTCTTGGATACAATGTTTGGGCGGCATGGCACCCAACGTATGTTTTTAAGAAGGCGACACGGACCCTCCGTCGGTTTGCTAAAGTGAGGGGATCAAGACAGAACCCATGTGCGATGCATATGCGCAAGGCGCAACATGGGGATGTACATAGTACGACAAATATTCACAAACAAATATAAGCAAAAGGGTACATGATACTTATACATGATACTAGATGAGGGTTCACTGTAATCAAGCAAGTCGGAGACCTAGCATGATCACAGATTCACCTCCACTCCTTAGGTTCCCATGAACCCGGGTATAGGGCCCTTTTTTCACTCACAATGTGTGCAAATAGTGTTGGTGTTTGTGTGCATCAAATGAATAAATATTTACTTCATGCATACATTTTAAAACGCACTAAAAGCAACAAAGAGTTTATATACACAAGATCATAATGAAGGGAAACCAACAAAGGGGTAAGTCACGGTAAAACATTGCACAAGATTTAAATGGCCTAACTCTCTAAAAACAGTCCCCAGTGGAGTCGCCAACTGTCGCAACCTACCCTTCGGCGGGAGGGCGACGCGTGACTCGCAGGATGCGTGTTCCACGAAAGGAATACGCGCGGAGTCGCCACCAACGTTTATTTGAGGAAAACGTCGGAAAAACCGGAAAAGACGCGATCTACGAACTTTTAAGTGAAAGGTTCGGGAGTTGTATTTACGTACGGGGAAGGTATTAGCACCCCATACGTCCGTCTCAAGGGACGGCAGCCTGTAATCGAATGTGCAAACATGACTTTGATTTTTTATGTTCCCTTTTTATGTCTTTATATCCTTTATACCCTTTTTATATTTTCCTCTTTTTGTGGTCGACAAGGGTGTTTCCCTTTGCTCCTACATATTCCTCAATTGCGATGAGGAAATCAGACCTACGTAGTTCTTTTTTATCAAGTGATTCTTTTTTTACTTAAAAGGTGATCATTTTAAGGCGTTGGACCTTAGAAATGATCCATTTTACTTAGTAAGAAATTGAAATGACAAACTTCAAAAACCTATTTTTGTGGACGAGCTTGACTAGGCAAGTTGATTTTAACCTTAGTTTCACTTTAGTTATTTAGTCAATTCGATTAAGAATGAGAAATCCCAAAGAGAAAACGTCCGATTGATTTTCCGCTTTATTTTACTAAAAGATGTTTTTTTGATTATTATATTATTTTTTACCTCTTTTTTTTTATTTCCAACGTGGTTACGGCACGACCGAACGGTCGGAATTCATTTTAACCGAAGTTAATGGATAATACAATTCAAACGTTCGGTGGAAATTTATTTTATTTTTAAGTTAAGCGAGAAATGACTTAAGTAAAATGCATTAAGCACGTCAACAGGGGGTATAAAAAGTAAATGAAATGAGAATAAAGATACACGAAACACAATGTGGACCACCATGGGTACATAGAACGAATCGAAAAGCTTGGTTCAAGGTACTTACCCGTTGAAGATCGAAGAACGATGAAGAACGGATGAAGAACGTCGAAGAACGGTTGAAACCTTTGCGAAATTCTTCACGGAAAACGTTACGGAAACGTTTCAGAAGCGCCTCGGCTTAGATTTTCTTCACGGAAACAATTTTTCCAAGCAAATTCGAAAGAGAGAGAAGTGCCTAAGGGGCTGAACCCTTTTCTTCTTCACTTCCTCCCCTATTTATAGCAAAATAGGGGAGATGCTTGCCGCCCAGCTCGCCCAGGCGAGCCAGGTTGCTTCCTCCAGAAGCAACAGCCTTCTGGAGGAATCTTCTGGAGGGCCCAAGTGGGCCTGGGTGCTATTTGCACCCCCATTTTTACTAAGTACACCCCCCCTCTGCTTTTTTTTGGTGATTCTTTTTTCGTAAAGTTACGGAAACTTACGAATTTCGTAACGATACTTGTTTTCTTTCCGTAATGTTACGGAACCTTGCGGATTACATAATCATCCCCTTTTTGACTTACGGAATGTTACGGAACCTCACTTAATTATGCAACGATGCTTCCATTTAATTTCCGGTGTGTCACGGAAACTTACGGATTGTGCATCAATATTTTTTTTGTTTTTCGGCATGTCCCGGAATTTCACAAATTGCCTAATGATGGGTGCCAAGCACCTCACAAGGACCAAAGAAAAGTCGCATGTCATCAAGCAAAGGTCCCCGGACGAAATTAGGGTATGACAATTTGAATGCAATTTTAGTCAGCAAAAGGAAATATACTTGAATTTGCATGCGGCTTTAGGTAGCAAAAACACTTGAATAAAGCATAAGATGTAGCACCTTATTGTGTAGATAGCCAAGATTCATCACAAAGTTTGTATATGCATAGGTATTAGAAATACCAGAATGTGCACGTGTGCAATTTTTGGTAGCCAAAATGCTTTGAGTATGCGTGTGTGTAAATTTAGCCAAGGAAGTACATGTGATGTAGGTAACAAATACACCTCGGAAGTACATATAAATAATCTAGGTGACGAAGGTGCCTTGATTGTGCGTGGGTGCATTTTTCTTAGTTAGGAGAACATCTTGTGCGAGTGAATGCTCGTAAGGAAGTATGTGCACGAGTTTGCTCTAAATTTACATTGATGTTTGCGTTTATTGGAGGAGGTTGTATGCCATTTTTGTTTTAAGAGTAGCATTTCTTGGTAAAACTAACTTTCCAAATGTTTTCCTTCGCAGGAAATGGCCCCGAGGAAGCTTGCCTCAAAGAGGTCAAGGAAGGATAAAGCGGCCGAAGGAACTAGTTTCGCTCCTGAGTATGACAGTCACCGCTTTAGGAGCGTTGTACACCAGCAGCGCTTCAAGGCCATCAAGGGATGGTCGTTTCTCCGGGAGCGACGCGTCCAGCTCAGGGACGACGAGTATACTGATTTCCAAGAGGAGATAGGGCACCGGCGGTGGACATCACTGGTTACCCCCATGGCCAAGTTCGATTCAGAAATAGTCCTTGAGTTTTATGCCAATGCTTGGCCAACAGAGGAGGGCGTGCGTGACATGAGGTCCTGGGTAAGGGGTCAGTGGATCCCATTTGATGCAGATGCTATCGGCCAGCTCCTGGGATATCCGTTGGTGCTGGAAGAGGGCCAGGAGTGCGAGTATGGCCAGAGGAGGAACCGGTCTGATGGGTTCGATGAGGAGGCCATCGCCCAGCTGCTATGTATACCGGGGCAAGATTTTGCCCGGACTGCTGCAGGGAGGTGAGTGCTGATCATGCGCACCAACATGACCACCCTGACTCAGATATGGATGACTTTGCTGCTCAGCAACATCCTGCCCACCGATCATAATTCCGACCTCCCCCTGCCGAAGTGTCAGCTGGTGTACGCCATCCTGACGCGGATGAGCGTCCATGTGGCTCAGTTGATCGCTGATGCCATCTATATTTTTGCAGGTATGGCGCCTACTAGGCACCCTTTGGATCCAGATAAGTCCAACAGGGCCCTGGGATTTCCCTCGCTGATCACAGGACTCTGCCAGTCGTTTGGAGTCCCCGTTGCACCTACCAATGTATTTCGGCCACCCATCACCCGGGCTTTTATTGAGAAGTACTGTATCCAGAGACAGGCTCAGGGTGATGTTCCACAGGCCGCAGGCGCGCCACCACCACCTCATCAGGCTGGCCAGGTTGGGTCATTTGACATGGAGCAGTATTTACGGCATTTGGTTCGCCAGCAGGCAGCCAACCACCGGGCACATGTGCAGACCCATGATTGTCTGTACCAGATGAGCCTCAGCATGCAGAGCCAGGGCTTCGCTTCTTTTTCATGCCCTACTCCAGACCAGTTCAGGGCAGAGGTCGCATGGCCCGGGGATTGGCCCGAGGCCCAAGCAGGAGAGGCACCCCCAGAAGCTCCCGGCGATGGAGAAGAGGCCCACGAGGACGAGGAGATGGCCGATTTGCTTGACTTCTTGGGAGGGAGTGGAGCTACATGACTGGGAGATCCCCAGATTCATGTTTTCTTTCATATTTCTTTTATCATTTTTTATGTTATGTTTTGACTTGAGAGACTAATGTTTGTTTTTGTTGTTTCGATTGTCGTTTGTACAGCGCATACATTTTTGTTTGGATTGTTGCGTTAGTGTTTATATCGTTATTATCAATGATGTTTGAAATTCTGGAACCGTGTAGAGTTCTTCGTTTAGGAACATCGTCCAAAAAAATAGGTAAAATAAACAAAAATCATGATAAAAGAGAAAAAAGAAAAGAAAAATAAGTTGTCTAGCTGAAAAACCAACATGTTTTTGAAAAGAGATTACTTCCAACTTTTCTTTGAGAAATTCACTGATCATAGCTAGTTTTTGAAAAATGTGTGTACACCTGAAGGGTGAATGCTGTGAAAATTTTCCCGGACGCCCGAAATGGACTCGGATTAATGCACAAATTGATAAAAGAACATATTTTGGAAACATTGGGTTGACTAAAATAGAGGAAATGAATCCTGAGCCCTAGCATCACATGACCATAAAAATTTGACACTTGAGCGTCCGCTTAGGTGCATGCATGACCAGTTTTGCATAAAATTTACAAGTCATCATTTTTGCATTTGTGTCATGGAAATAATGTGGGGAATCCCTTTTATCCTTGAACCAAACCAAACCCTGACATGTATCATGTCTAGCCATTCTACAAGCCTTGAGCCAAAATCCTAACTCACCATAAACCTTGACCCAGGGTGAGAATGTCAATCCTTACCCTCGGAAGCAAAAAAGAAAAGAAGGAAAATTTCCAATCAAAGAGAAAGCAAAAAAAGAAAAGAAAGGAAATTCCCAATCAAAGAGTGGGAGAAAGCAAAAAGAAAAGAAAGAAAATTCCCAATCAAAGAATGGGAGAAAGTAAAATAAAAAAAAAGAAGAAGAAAAGGAAGAAGGAAAGAAAGTTCCTGATCAAGGAAGCAGAAGAAATGTGCAGAAAGGTCTTTTGACCAGACAATATCTGAACAATACAGAATTGTCACCAAATGAACAAAAAGAAGGAAAGGAAACCATGACCTAAAGTGGTCTTCTCCCTTTGATTACCAACCAAAACCCTGTGCGTCGGCGACTTTTTCGCCCCGCACTAAACCAAAACAGAAAAGGAAAAAGCCAAAAAAATCAAAAGCCGAAAAACCCACCAAAAGAACCCATTTCCAAGGGAAGTCCTATTGATCCATGATCACGCATGTAATCTTTGATTTGATAGGAAATAATTTGCAAAGTCAAGTCATGACATATCTATGGTTCAGAATTAGGATGAAACACTTACCTGTGCGAGATTGATACACTTTGAGTGATTTTCTTCTATTTTTGTCGAACCCAGTGTTTCCTCTAAATGGTCATTTAGAAACGAAATGCTAACATCCAAAATCTCATTTATGGTTATGGGGGGTTTCATCAGCAGACTCTCCTTCCCCGGTAGATGCATTGTTTTTCACTCAAAAAAGCATATGCTGCTCTAATCAGTTGGAATATTTGTCTCTTTGCTAAAGCATGTTTGCATTTTAGTGGAGAAAACACCGAGACTTTTTCAAGTCTCACAAGTTATCAAGAACTACGTCGGTCTGAGTTCCTCATTGGAGGATACGTAGGAGCAAGAGCCTCGCTTTTGTCGACCACACCGCTTTTTGTTACCATGACCCAAGAGCTGGTAGCCCGCGGAGACACCTTACGGTTATCCGCACCTTGTCATTCAGTGACCCCAAGTGTGATTGATGAGCAGAGGCCAATGTGGTCATCTGCGCCCTTTCCGGAGATGTCGACATCTTCCGGTGGAGACTTTTTCAAGTCTCACAAGTTATCTAGAACTACGTAGGTCTGAGTTCCTCATTGGAGGATACGTAGGAGCAAGAGCCTTGCTTTTGTCGGCCGCCCCACAATCTCTGTCATACTGACCCTGAGGTCATGTGACATGCGGAGACAAATTATGGTCATTCCGCACCCCTTTGCCATTCAGACACAGTCGTGTCCGATGGCACGCAGAGACAAATTATGGTCATTCTGCGCCCTTTTGTCATCCAGAGGCGGCGGGCCCGATGACATGCGGAGACAAATTATGGTCATTTTGCACCCCTTTGCCATTCAGACACAGTCGTGTCCGATGGCACGTAGAGACAAATTATGGTCATTCTGCATCCTTTTGTCATCCAGAGGTGGCGGGCCCGATGACATGCGGAGACAAATTATGGTCATTCCGCACCCCTTTGCCATTCAGACACAGTCCTGTCCGATGGCACGTAGAGACAAATTATGGTTATTCTGCGCCCTTTTGTCATCCAGAGGCGGCGGGCCCGATGACATGCGGAGACAAATTATGGTCATTCCACACCGCTTTGCCATTCAGACACAGTTGTGTCTGATGGCACGCAGAGACAAATTATGGTCATTCTGCAACCTTTTGTCATCCAGAGGCGGCGGGCCCGATGACACGCGGAGATTTACATCATCTTCCGCGCTCACAAGATTTGTCATACTGACTTTTGAGTCACGCTGACGGGCCCGATGGCACGCAGAGACAAATTATGGTCATTCTGTAAGACAGAACTCTTGATAGCTGGCAGTGACTGACATCATCTTCTGCACCTTTTGTTCCCCCGAAAACAACGAGTCATTTGCATGCGAAAATTTTATTGTCACCCGTGACTCTCATCAACCGAGGGGAACGAAATTAGTGTCTTATCTTTACTTTCCTTTTATCTCCAATAAAAGACAAGTAAAGAGGGGCAACTGTCATACCCTAATTTCGTCCGGGGACCTTTGCTTGATGACATGCGACCTTTGTTTGGTCCTTGTAAGGTGCTTGGCACCCATCATTAGGCAATTTGTGAAATTCCGGGACATGCCGGAAAACAAAAGAAAATATTGATGCACAATCCATAAGGTTCCGTGACACACCGGAAATCAAATGGAAGCATCGTTGCACAACTAGTGAGGTTCCGTAACATTCCATAAGTCAAAAAGGGGATGATTATGTAATCCACAAGGTTCCGTAACATTACGGAAAGAAAACAAGTATCGTTACAAAATTCGTAAGTTTCCGTAACTTTACGAAAAAAGAATCACCAAAAAAAGGTAGGGGGGTGTACTTATTAAAAATGGGGGTGCAAATAGCAACCAGGTCCACTTGGGCCCTCCAGAAGATTCCTCCAGAAGGCTGTTGCTTCTGGAGGAAGCAACCCTGCTCGCCTGGGCGAGCTGGGCGGCAAGCATCTCCCCTATTTTGCTATAAATTGGGGAGGAAGTGAAGTGAAAAAGGGTTCAGCCCCTTAGGCACTTCTCTCTCTTTCGAATTCGCTTGGAAAAATTGTTTCCGTGAAGAAAATCTAAGCCGAGGCGCTTCTAAAACGTTTCCGTAAGAAATTTCGCGAAGGTTTTCGATCGTTCTTCGACGTTCTTCATCGTTCTTCAATCTTCAACGGGTAAGTACCTCGAACCAAGCTTTTCGATTCATTCTATGTACCCGTGGTGGTCCACATTGTGTTTCGTGTATTTTTATTCTCGTTTCATTTACTTTTTATACCCCCTTTTGATGTGCTTAAGCCATTTTATTTAAGTCATTTCTCGCTTAACCTAAAAATAAAATAAATTTCCACCGATCGTTTGAATTGTATTATCCGTTAACTTCGGTTAAAATGAATTCCGACCGTTCGGTCGTGCCGTAACCACGTTGGAAATCAAAAAAGAGGTAAAATAATAATATAATAATAAAAAAACGTCTTTTAGTAAAATAAAGCGGAAAACCAATCGGACGTTTTCTCTTTGGGATTTCTCATTCTTAATTGAATTGACTAATGACTAAAGTGAAACTAAGGCTAAAATCAACTCGCCTAGTCAAGCTCGTCCATAAAAATAGGTTTTTGAAGTTTGTCATTTCAATTTCTTACTAAATAAAATGGATCACTCTCAAGGTCCAACGCCTTAAAATGATCACCTTTTAAAGAAACAAGAATCACTTGATAAAAAGAGCTACGTAGGTCTGATTTTCTCATCACAATTGAGGAATACGTAGGAGTAAAGGGAAACACCCTTGTAGACCACAAAAAGAGAAAAAATATAAAAAGGGTTTAAAGGATATAAAGACATAAAAAGGGAACATAAAAAAATCAAAGTCATGTTTGCACATTCGATTAAAGGCTACCGTCCCTTGGGACGGACGTGTGGGGTGCTAACACCTTCCCCGTGCGTAAATACAACTCCCGAACCTTTCACTTAAAAGTTCGTAGATCGCGTCTTTTCTGGTTTTTCCGACGTTTTCCTCAAATAAACGTTGGTGGCGACTCCGCGCGTATTCCTTTCATGGAACACGCATCCCGCGATTCACGCGTCACCCTCCCGCCGAAGGGTAGGTTGTGACAGTGGTCCTCATTTGTTTCACGTGCTTTTATTTTCATTTCATTTACTTTCCGTACCCCCTTTTGACATGCTTTGGTCATTTGCTTAAGTCATTTTCTCCCCTAATCAAAAAATAAAATAAATTTCCACCGATCATTTGAATTGTAACATCCGTTAATTTCTGTTAAAATGAAATCCGACCGTTTGGTCATGCCGTAACTACGTTGGAAACCAAAAAGAGGTAAAATAATAATATAATAATAAAAAATATCTTTTAGTAAAATAAATCAAAAAAATCAATCGAACATTTTTCTCTGGGATTTCTCTTTCTTAATCGAATCAACTAATAACCAAAGTGAAACTAAGGCTAAAATCAATTCATAAACCAAACTTTTTTGTCATCGCATAAAAAAGCCATTTTTAAAGGTCCAACGCCTTGAAAAGGTATTTTCCGTGTTTATTGGATAAAATGTAGATTTCTAAAAAGCCTAAAATCAATATGTAACTTTGTTACCTCTTTCAAAAATAAAGAAATCATTAATGGTCCAATGCCTTAATGTTTTTTCACTTTTCAAAAGAATCGAAAGATTGTCTAATGGTCCAATGCCTTAAATGACCTTTCATTCAATAAAAACATATCTTGCAAAAAAGGATAAAAAATAAGTTAACCAAAACGCTTTGTTCACAAAAGAACTACGTAGGTCTGATTTTCTCATCACAATTGAGGAATACGTAGGAGCAAAGGGAAACGCCCTTGTCGACCACAAAAAGATAAAAATATAGAAAGGCATAAAAAAGACATAAGAATGTAAAAAGGGAGGATAACATAAATTGAAGTCATATTTGCACATTTGATTAAAGGCCGTCGTCTCTTGTGACGGACGTGTGGGGCGCTAATACCTTCCTCGTGCGTAAATACAACTCCCGAACCTTTCACTTAAAGTTCGTAGATCACGTCTTTTCTGGTTTTTCCGACGTTTTCCTCAAATGAATGTTGGTGGTGACTCCGCGCGTATTCCTTTCTTGGAAGACGCATCCCGCGAGTCACGCGTCGCCCTCTCGCCGAAGGGAAGGTTGCGACAAAAGGCGATGGCAATTCTTCATCATCCATGCTTGCAAGCAACAATGCTCCTCTCGACAAATCCTTCTTCACAATGAAATGTCCTTCATAATTTGGAGCCCACTTCCCCCTGTGGTCCTTTTGAGCTTGTGATACTTTCTTTAAGACAAGATCTCTGTTCACTCCTCTGTGATGCTAATTGGCAAGTGTACCGAGTCGCACAAGTAATATAAAACGGTAAAAATCGAGTATCGAATCCACAGAGAACTTGCTTCACTTAGAAAATATATGTTCAATAAGTAAACATTTGTATAAAGCAAGTAAATGTTAAGTTGGATATTTTTGTGTGGAAATCTAGTTAAACACAAATTAAAATATCTAGTGATTGAGAAGTAAGAATAGTCAAGTAAAAAGCGTTGGGTCATTCCACTGAATCTACTTTGATGTTGCTGTGTATTTTTCTCTATTTAACACTATCTTAGTGTTCTTATGCTGAAAAATTACCCAAACCAAGATCCCTCGAGTGAATGGGCCTAACTCTATTTAAACCTCGTCCTTGATCCCTCAACAAACTTAGTCTAAAAGAGTTGCATTACGATTATAACATAATGAGGACTAAATCACTGCACTCCATTCCTAGACATACAATTTTCTAGCTTGCTATATCGAGTTCTAAGGCTTTAAAGCACTTTCCAATGCTAAAAATCCTAACTATACATACAAATGGGTGATCAAGCCAGAAGCAAGTAAAAATAAGCATAGATAGAAGCAATGAACACATAAAAACAACATTAAATAGATAGTAAATGAGTATTACATAAAAGGTTTAGCAGAACTCCCCAACAAGAGGTTTAGCCTTCCATTACAAGTAATGAACTTTCAGCACAAAGGATAGATTTTGAGATAAGGAAATGGCTAAGAATGGTTGAGGATGTCTCCTTCAACCTCTAGAACCCTAATCTCACTCCACTAACCTAAACTCTCTTGGAGGCTTCGTTTCTGTCGCTTGGGCTTCTCTCTTGGCTTTATTTTTCAACTCATCTCTCCCTAGATTCTGCCATCTTCAGTGTTTTTAAAGGCTCATTGATGTTTCAGATTCTGAAGGCTCACTTAGCGAGATTGGCTCGCTAAGCGTGAGTTAGTGAAATTTGGCTTAGTGAGCTGGGATCGCTAAGCGTGAGAAGAGACAAACGACTCACTGGGCAAGCTTGTGGCACGTTGGGCGAGTACATCTTTGACTGATCCTCTTCTAGGGTTTCCCAACAGGCTATGCGAGCTGTGTGCCTCGCTTAGCGGATGCACTCGCTAAGAGCATATGCCTCGCTTAGTGAGACACAAACTGCTTGAACCTTCTCTTCTTTTGGCCTAAAATTGAAGTGGTTTCAACATTAATTCACAAAATGGGGGTATCTACTATATAAAATCAAACTAACATGAAAATATATACATTTCCTACAAAAAGAACCATAAATTGGAGGAAATATGCTAATTTCATGCAACTATTCAATACAAAAGTTAGTTGTAAATAACGACTAACAAACTCCCCCAAATTTACAGTTTTGCTTGTCCTCAAGCAAAGAAATAACAGTTTACTTGTCCTCAAGTGACAAAATTCACAGTGGTTACTCAAAAGAAATGTGTTTGTTCTAAAGCATTCAATCACATAACACAAGTGTCAAGCAATACTTCAACCAACAGCCTTTCATAAAGATATGCAGAATTTTAAACATATGAACATGATCATTAAGCAACACAAGTGAAATAAGCTAGCAAGCAAGACAGGTATCAAGGAAGGCTCATCAAGCCTAATCCTCACGGTCACTGTTTCTCTCATAAGCACAAGTATTTTAAGGCAATTCTTCAAATCAATAACCAACATAAGTCTCAACTTTTGCATTTCATCTGATGTCATACAATCACAATCACACAAATTGAATATGAAGGACTTTCTTGGCTTGTAATGAGGCTGGGCAGCAAAAAATTTATGGTTTTTCTAGGATGCAAAAGCTTAGGTTCTAGGAGAGCATTCATCCTTAGATCAACTCTTTTCCTTTCATTCCCATCTTCTATTGAAATGCCACCAACATTTAAGGTACTTAGTAATAGCACAACACAAACTTTTATTCTTGAAACTTTCTCTTTTTGTCTCTCTCTCTCTCTCTCTCTTTTTCATTTTTTTTATTTTAGCAGTTTTTACTTACTGCTTCTTACACAATTTTCTTGTGTGGCTGTTACTTGTCTTACCACAATTATCATCACCCAACATCTTCCCCCAAATTTGGGACAAATTTGCTTTGAACCATGATGCTCTCCTACAACCTAAGAAAGGTAGATGGAAATTGTAATTCAACAGGCTTAGAGTTCAACTCAATCAATCAGATTTAAGCTCAAAATGGGTGCAAAGGATTCATCAATCATGAACAGGGTAAGCTATTTGGCCAAGTGTCTAATTCAATCAATCATGGCCTTCATCATTTCCAAAATCATGCATTCATTTAGTACACAAAGATTCATACAAAAATCGATACTCAATGTTAGTCGTTCTCTCACAATTCAAGTTCACACACTCACCGGTTTATGGCTAATGATTACCTTCACAATTTACCTGTCAAACAAACTAACATTTTCACTTACGTCCTTAATTAATGTTCTTTTCTTCTAATTACTGCATACTTATTCAAAGCACGTGATCTAGCATCTCAATTCACTCAAATCATGCAATCAACCAATTCCAAATTCAATCACAAACACCATAATTTTAAAACCAAAACAAACCACTGCATATAAATGTAAACTGTTTTAAAAACTGCGAAATTTGCTAAATAAGTAAATAAACTTAACTAAAAAAAATTTGTAACTAAAAGCAGAAAAATAAATGAAGCCCTATCTTCAGTCATCCTGTGCCAGTGTGGGCTCATCATGAGGTGAGGAGGAAGCATCTTGGACTGGCTATGGTGTATTCTGAGCTGGAGTAGGCCAACGATCCCAGGTGCTCTGTGCCGCCGCCATATCAACTGCATAGTCTGTGTCCTCGGTGGGTGTGGCAGCAAAAGTATCCTCCATGTTGGATCAAGTGGCCTCGGAATAATTAAGAAGGGGGGGTTGAATTAATTATTAATGAACCTTTACTAATTAAAAATCTATTCTTCTTAATGTTACTAGATTCAATTAGGCTTTTATTATAATGATAAGAAAGTAAATAACTGAAATAGAAACTTAACCAAAAGTAAAAGCGATAGTTAAAGTGCACAGTAGAAATTAAAGAGTGTAGGGAAGAAGAAGACAAACACAAGAATTTTATACTGGTTTGGCAGCAACCCGTGCTTACATCCAATCCCCAAGCGACCTGCGGTCCTTGAGATTTCTTTTCAACCTTGTAAAATCCTTTACAAGCAAAGATCCACAAGGGATGTACCCTCCCTTGTTCTCTTTGAACAACCAAGTGGATGTACCCTCCACTTGAACTGATCCACAAGAGATGTACCCTCTCTTGTTCCCAGTCACAACAACCCAAGTAGATGTACCCTCTACTTGTACCACAAAGGATGTACCCTCTAATGTGTTAAGACAAAGTTCTCAGGCGATTAGTCCTTTCAAACTTTGTGAAGGGGAAACAAAATATATCTCAAGCGGTTAGTCCTTTGAAATCTTTTGTTTAAGGGAAAGGGAAGAATCAAAAGAATTCTCAGACTGTGTTGTTTTGAATTCTTTGACAAGGGAGAAGGGAGACACAAAAGAATTCAGGCGGTTAGTCCTTCATTCTTTTGGAAAAGGGAGAAGAGAGACACAAAAAGAATTCAAGCGGTTAGTCCTTGGTGAATTCTTTTTGGCAAAGGGAGAAGAGAATGAAAAGATGAATAGCACAAGTTTTTGAACAAAGAACTTTTCTTGGAAAAGAAAGTTTTGAACAAAAACTTTTAGAAAGATGAAGAGAAAAAAAGAATCAGAAAAATTTTGTAGAAAGAAATGAAAGAAGATGTTGAAAGATAGATTGAAAGATAGAATGATTGAAAGATATGATGGATCAATGAATTATTTGTTTCATGCCAAGGTCACATATTTATAATTTCTTGATGACTCAAGTCAAAACTTGTAACTCTTGGCAATTCCTTTAAAACTAATTACTTAAAAAGTTATGAATTTTGAAAGAATCTTCAGAAACAAGTCACTTGAAGAATTGTGACTTTTGGAAATGAGTTTTTCGAAAACAGTCACTAGTAATCGATTACCATTAAGGTGTAATCGATTACACATTAAAAGATGTGACTCTTCATTTTGAATTTTGAAAATCTTAATGTTTTAAAAACACTGGTAATCGATTACCAGAGAGTAAAACTCTTTGGTAATGATTTTGTGAAAGCTTCTTGTGCTACTCAATGTTTTGAAAAACTTTTTAATACTTATCTTGATTAAGTCTTCTCTTGATTCTTGAATCTTTGAGTCTTAAATCTTGATCTTGATTATTCTTGAATCTTGAATTTTGAATCTTCTTGATGAATCTTCAAATCATTCTTTGGGCTTTTTGTCATCATCTTTGTCATCATTAAAACTACTTGAATCAACTTGATTCATCGTCATGAAGCTTGCTTCTACACTCCGGTGTCTCCTCAGCCTCTGCCTCGGCCTCTGGTGTCACCTCTGGCTCTGGCTCGGCCTCTAGCTGCGGCTCCTTGCTATAAGAGCCTCACCTCCTCCCATAGGAGGAGGCTAGACTCCTGGCCAGGCCACCTGGGCCATAAAGGCCTCCATGCTCATAATGGGTCGATGCTGAGCCAAGTCGTGTATACTCTGCATCACCTGGCATAAGCTATGGTGGAGGCTCTGCAACATCAACACTATCACATCTGGTGTCTGCATGGAGGTGCCAAAGGGTGTTGGTGCGGGAGCTGGTGGAGCTGAAGAAGAAGGAGCAGAAGCGTCTGAGGGTCCCTGAGCCCTAGTTTTGCGGGTCCCCGGAAAGGTGATCGTGGGATCATCTGGGTTCCAGCAGTTCTTTCGGATATATGCCAAATTAATGACAGGGCTCTGGGACTCAAAGGACAACGAGTCTGGAACAACTCCCCGAGCGATGCATAAAGCAGTGATAAGCGCCGAAAATCCGAGCCTAAAGGAGTTGGACTGGGCCATCTGCCAGATCTGACCTGAAATGAATGAGCCCACATCCATATCCATCCATGTGACAAGTTCATAAACCAACCTTGCCCTGTCCATATTAAGATCAGACGTGCGAGAGGTGGGAGCGAGGTTAGAGTAGGACAAGACACTCCAGGTCTGAGCCAGAGTGGTCAAATCCTTCCTCAGGAGCTTCTAGGGTGCTCCTTCAGCATTAAGAACGAAACTGCGCCCTGGAATACAGAGCTTGGATGCAAGCTCCTGAGGATTTGGGTGCATGCTGTAGAACCTGGTGTATGCAGTGTAGCGCTCCCCTGGCTCCAAAACCATGGGGGTCTCCAGGAAAGTGTTGAGCGAATCCCCATCAAATTTTATCAGCTTCCCCCGTACTCGAACCTGCCTAGGGGATTTATCCTCTGGATCATATAAATTTGCATAAAACTCCTTGACCAGGACCACATCAATGTGACCATCAGGTTGCCTGGTCAAGGCTTTAGGCCACATGCACCTCTCAAGCTCCTGACGAAACTCGTCGTACTTAGTGATGTACAAGTTAACGTTCCTCTCCAGAAGGATGTTTCGGGAGTGAACATTCTGCTCATATCGTTCCCAGGCACCCTCAGAAATAAACCTGGTTGTGTCATAGGGCTCCTGGGGTTGGGAGGCAGTTGCCTTTCTCTTTCTAGAGGCCATTTGCATCAAAAGAATCACAGGAAATAAAGTTAGACAGGTTTTATTCAAAACTAAAAGTAGAAAAATAAAACAGAAAAACAGACTGTGCGTTTAGTGAGACTGGCTGGCTTAGCGCACCTTTAGAAAATAACAAGGTACACTTAGCGCATAGGGTGCATTTAGCACGACTACACAAAAATAAATACTATGGCTAAGTGAGACACACTCGCTTAGCTGACCCAACATAATGGCTAAGCGAGCATGGCTCGCTAAGCCTTATTCTCTAACAAAGAGCTAATTGCGCTTAGCGAGACAGGCTCCCTTAGCGTGACACACTATACAGGCTTAGCGTCAGCAGGTGCTTAGACCACTAGAACATAATTGGCTTAGCGAGACTGGCTCGCGAAGCCTTATCCAAAAATAGAGAAGAAATTGTGCTTAGCGAGTGGGACTCGCTTAGCGCAGGAACGAAATTCAGAACAACTGAATTGCCTTGGGCTTAGCGAGACTGACTTGCTTAGCCCAGGCATATTCAACATTAGAGGCATGGTGGCTTAGTGAGTGTGGCTCGCTTAGCCGCCAACAGAATACAAAAAGCCTCATAGACTCTGATCTTGGTAAACTAACTCACTTAGCGTGGCATGCTAACTTAGCGAGTTCATATGAACTCAGAAATTAAAACTAGAAATTTAAACACTCACAAAGCCAAAGTGCAGTGGCTTAACGAGTTCATACAGAAAAGCATAAATTCAAAAAAAATGATGAACACACTTAGCGGGACAGGGCCGGCTTAGTGAGTTCATCGGAAAACCCAAAAATTCATCTAAAATTGATGAACTCACTTAGCGAGTACATCGAAATTTCCAGAAAAGAATGGGGCTTCGAAGCCCCTACTATCCAACCACTTTCAGGTCTAAGAATCGTATGCAAAAACACGTCAAATCAACCTACATTACCTATGAAACTAAATCCCTAACAACATATGATCAAACAACTTAACAATCGACAACAACAACAACACACAATCAACGATTTCAGGGAACACAACATGGCTTCTATCCTAGGGTTCAAAAACAGAAATTAAAAGAAAGGGAATGAGTACTTACTTGGATTGCAGAGAGTGGTGAGGTGAGATGAGGGCAAAAGAAGCAGAGAATGCAAGGTGAGAACAATGCAGGTATGCAGTGAATGCCAATGATGGAGAAGAAATGTTATAATATGCACAAAGGTAAACTGCCTAAGGCCGTTATGTCTTATTTTTGGCAGTTTCGACTGTCTCGCTTAGCGCAAGCACTTAATGACGCTTGAATTTTCAGATTTTAAATTCACGCACTTAGCAGGGTAGGCTTGCTTATCCCAATTCGAAAATTAGAAAACCCAAAAAGGATTTGGGCTTAGCGCGAAGGTACGTGCTTAGCGAGTTCTGCAGCTCTGGTTGGTCTGCAACTTTCGCTAAGCGGAATGTGGTCGGCTTAGCGAATTAAATGACTCAGGGTGCAGTAGTGGGGTCACGCTTAGCGAGATGGTATTCTATTCCAGAGAGATAATTGGGCTTAGCAGGTATGACCCGCTGTTCGAACCCGGCAAGTGCATCGGATCGCGCAAGTAGTATAAAATGGTAAGAACCGAGTATCGAACTCTCGGGGAACTTGTGTTACTTGGTAAAGCTATATTCAATGAATAGGTGTCTCGTATGAAAAGAGATGTGTCGATTATGCACAAGTATGTAAACTAACTATTAAAAGGAAAATCACATGAGTAATGATGTGTAAAGACAAGTTGACAACACGTTGGTCTTCTTATTAGGTGCCTGATGTTAAAAGGATATTCTTTACTTAACAATGCTCATGTGTTCTATGGTGTCTCCTGAAATGCTAAACCCTGATTCCTCATGATAGTCTAGCCTAATCCTGATCAAGCATCATCCTCAGATTCCTCTTGTTGGACTAAACTCAACCAGAACCACATTAAGACAAACATACAAACAACTAGGTTACCGTACCCCGATCCCTCATGATAATACGATAAACTAGCCCTGTCCTATCAAGTTCTAAGAATCAGACTAGTTTCCACTGTTGAATGATCCTAACAAAGCAAGCATCTACGTGATCAAGGCAAAAGCACACTGAAATGACGTACTGATAGCACAGAGAACACATAAAACATCATTAAATAGATATACAGGTATTTACATCAAGTACCTACAAGGAAGAACCAACAGAGGATTTAGCTCTCCATATCTGGGAAGCTTCCTTTACAACAAAGAGAAGAGAAAAATGAAGGATTCAAGAAATACAAGTAGTGGGGATGTCTCCTTCATAGACTCATCTCATGCTCTTAGGATGGCTTCCTCTTCTGGCTCAGTTCTCTGCCAGTCTTCTCATAGCAAAAGCTCTCAAAACTCTCTAGAACTTGGACCTTTCTCTCTCTAGAAATCTCTAAACATGCAAAAGCTTCGAGAATTGCCCAAACTCCCTTCCAAAATCTGATTTCAGGCTTAAATAGGTGGCTTTGTTTGTGCTAGCGCACTTAGCACGACTATGGACCGCTCGACGTGCATTAGTGGATTTCAGCTTAGCGCATGCTTTTCTTGCTCAGTGGATGGACTGAAGCGGTGCGCTTAGCAGGATGACCCTTCGCTCAGCGTAAATGCACAGCTCATCCTTCTTCCAGATTCTTGCTCATGCTCAGCCGAGGAGTGTTGCGCTCAGCGGATGGCTTGCTAAGCCAGAAGATTGGCTTAGCGAGCGGATGAAAATCAGCACTTCATAAACTTGCCTAATTAACTTGAAATTGCGAGTAAATGGTTATTAAACACACAAAATGGGAGTACTAAGTATTTATTACCTATCTTTAACAAAAAGTAATTACAACACTACTAAATAACCATAAATTGGAGGAGTTTGATACAATTTACACAAGTTTTATACACAAAAGTTAGTCGTATTCATCGACTAACACCCGCTTAGCCCAATTGGCATGGGGGTCCAGGTAGAGAGATATGTGTGCTTAGCACACAGATGTGCTTAGCGAGACTATGTGTTGCACTTAGCGAGCTGACTCACTTAGCCCAATTCCAATAAATGCAATTTCAGAGAGGTTTTTGGGCTTAGCACAGTTGCCTCGCTTAGCGTGAGTGATTACTCACTTAGCGCATGAAGGATTATTCGCTTAGCGCACAGGGAGCGCTGAGAGAATGGATGACTGAAAAATTTTCGAAGTTATTCCTCATCCACAGCTTCAGAAAAGCTTAGCAACCCCTTTTTTTCATACAAAACTTGCTGATGTCTTTCTTTAGCAATCACAAACAAGTTGAAACCTAACTATATGCAATGATTAAGAAAAAACAAAGAAAAAGAGTTGGGTTTCCTCCCAGTAAGCGCTTTTTTAACATCACTAGCTTGACGCATATTACCTCAAGGGTCTAGAGCAATCTTGGCTCTAGCCATCAGAACCATCTCATTCTCAATTTCATCCATCTTAGAACAAATATTCCGATCAAGTGAGTGTTTTTCTGCATCAAACAAATCAAATGTGATCTTCTGATCATCTATTCCCATTTTCAAATTACCTTTCCCCATATCCACCACACAATTGGTGGTTAACATGAAGGGACAACCTAAAATCAGTGGGATTTCAGCATCCTCTTCAATATCCATAATCACGAAGTCTGCAGGGAAGGTAAATTGCCCCACCTTGACCAAAACATCTTCAACCACACCATAAGGCCTTGTGATAGACCAATCTGCCAGCTGCAATGTCATTCTTGTTGGCATAATTTCTAGCTCCCCAATCCTTCTGCACTTGGAGAGAGGCATCAAATTTATGTTGGCCCCCAAGTCAATGAGAGCTTTTCCAACTGACACTGCACCAATAGAGCAAGGGATTGTGACACTCCCTGGATCCTTGTATAGGTGGAAGGATTCTTTGAATAACAACACTACAATTTCCCTCCACCACAATATTATCGTTATGGATATATTTGCCCTTTTTAGTTAGCAGATCTTTCAGAAACTTGGAGTAGAGTGGCATTTGCTGTAAAGCTTCTCCAAAGGGGATAGTTATCTCCAATTTCTTGAAGATGCCAAAGAAACAAGCAAAGTGTCGTTCCTTGTTTTTTTGGACGGCACCAACGGATATGGTACTTCCTTCCCTGAACATGAGATAGCCTCCTTCTTTTTTTCTCGAGCCAACTCACTCTTTGTCTTCTTCTCTTTCTCATTCTCTTTTTTTTTTCTTCTTTTTCTTCTTTCTCCTCATCATTTTTTTCCTCCCTCACCTAATCTTCTTCCTTTTCTTTTTCTCCTTCAGCTACTAACTCCTGCTCATCACTATTCCTCCCTTCATCTTCTACCATGGTTTCCCTCTTGCTTCTAGTCATGACAGCTATGTATTCTTCTTTGGGATTTTTCTTAGTATTAGCTCCAAAACCTCCAGAACAATTCTCAGTTATTTGCTTAGCTAGCTGTCTCACTTGAATCTCCAGGTTCTTTATGGCAGACTCTGTGTTCTTGTGATTTGACATTGAAACTTGCATGAACTGAGTCAAAGTCTCCTCCAGCTTGGTGGTGGTCTTCTCATAAAGGCTAGGCCCTTAATTTTAAGGCCTGTTGGATGATCCTCCTTGGTCTTTGCTGAATTGGTTTCCAGGATGAGATCTTCATTGCCCTTGATTCTGATTAAAATTGGAACCTTGCTGATAACCTGCAATCCACTTGCATTAAACCCTGGTCTGTGCTGATTTCGCATATAATTCACTTCCTTTGCAGCATCATCAAGAGGTATACAACAACCAGATTCATGCGCTCCTCCATATATGCTACAACCTCCAACCTGCATAGTTGTTGAATGTGAAGGTTGAGTCACTTGTAATTGAGTTGGCAGCTTACTAAGTGTCTCTATCAATATCTCAAGTTGCTTAGCTACCAGCTTGTTCCGTGCCAATAGTGCATCTTGTGAAGAAAGCTCTAGTAGGCTTCTTTTTGTGGGTACATGAGTCCGATCACGCAAAATAGCTTGACCACTAGCAGCCATATTTTCAATAAGTTCCATTGCTTCTTTAGGGGTCTTCAACTTAATTTTTCCTCCAACAGAAGCATCCAATAATTGCTTGGACTGTGGTCTCAAACCATCTATAAAAATGTTCAGTTGAATTGGCTCAAATAATCCACGAGTTGCTGTTTTCCGCAACAAGCTACAGAATCTTTCAAGTGCTTCATCTGGAAATTGATGGAATGAGGAGATAGTTGCCTTGCCTTCAGCTATCTTGGACTCAGGAAAATATTTCTTCAAAAACTTGTCTACAACCTCCTCCCAAGACTTCAAACCGTTTCCCTTGAACGAATGCAACCACCTCTTGGCTTCTCCAACCAAGGAAAATGAAAACATGCTAAGCCTT
The DNA here is from genome assembly GCF_004193775.1 of Glycine soja. Lineage (NCBI taxonomy): Eukaryota > Viridiplantae > Streptophyta > Magnoliopsida > Fabales > Fabaceae > Glycine > Glycine soja. The sequence continues at coordinate 25,407,925 of NC_041010.1, read as the reverse complement.
ACTGCATCCTCCGGCACACCTGCAATTTTCACAGTATTGTAGATTTCTATTTAAGTAGCAAGGTGTGCGTAAGGGTCTTCATTTGGAAAACCATGAAACAAGTTTCCTTGAATCAGCCGAATCAAGGAATGAGGATAGGTGATATTGTGAGCTTGAACTTTCGGCCGCGCGATACTTATGAAGAATTGTGACACGGTAGAGCTAGAATAATTTTCAAGAGTCACCCTCCGTGGTTGATCTTCAGCCATGATATGTGCTTCAGACGCACCTACTTTGGATTCCCTTAACTCAGGGAATACTGAAGATGATTCAGCTTCCTCCAAACTTGGTTGTGCTGTCCTTTCCTGTAAAATATTTCTCCCTCTTTCTGCATTGTTTCTCCTGCAAGTAGCTTCTATCTCCAAATCTAATGGAGCTAAATTACTTGTAGAAGAGTTACCTCGCATACAAGAAACACTAAACAGAGCAACAGTTAACCAAATCAAGAGAAAATAAATTTTAACTAACTATTCAAAAAATCAATGAAAGAATAAAGAATAAATGTCTACACACTAAATTATACTATCTAAGTGGAAAGAAATTCCCCGGCAACGGTGCCAAAAACTTGTTCACTCCTCTATGATGCTAATCGGCAAGTGTACCGAGTCGCACAAGTAATATAAAACGGTAAGAATCGAGTATCGTATCCACATGGAACTTGTTTCACTCAGAAAATATATGTTCAATAAGTAAACATTTGTATAAAGCAAGTAAATGTTAAGTTGGATCTTTTTGTGTGGAAATCCAGTTAAACACAAATTAAAATATATAGAGATTGAGAAATAAAAATAGTCAAGTAAAATGCGTTGGGTCGTTCCACTGAATCTACTTTGATGTTGCTGTGTATTTTTCTCTATTTAATGTCATCTTAGTGTTCTTATGCTGAAAAATTACCCAAACCAAAATCCCTCGAGTGAATAGGCCTAACTCTATTTAAACCTCGTCCTTGATCCCTCAACAAACTTAGTCTAAAAGAGTTGCATTGCGATTACAACATAATGAGGACTAAATCACTACACTCCATTTCTAGACATACATTTTTCTAGCTTGCTCTATCAAGTTCAAAGGCTTTAAAGCACTTTCCAATGCTAAAAATCCTAACTATACATACAAATGGGTGACCCAGCCAAAAGCAAGTAAAAATAAGCATAGATAGAAGCAATGAACACATAAAAACAACATTAAATAGATAGTAAAGGAGTATTACATCAAAGGTTTAGCAGAAATCCACAACAAGAGATTTAGCCTTCCATTACAAGTAATGAACTTTCAACACAAAGGATAGATTTTGAGGTAAGAAAATGGCTAAGAATGGTTGAGGATGTCTCCTTCAACCTCTAGAACCCTAATATCACTCCTCTAACCTAAACTCTCTTAAAGGCTTCATTTCTGTCGCTTGGGCTTCTCTCTTGGCTCTATTTTTTGACTCCTCTCTCCCTAGTTTCTGCCAACTTCAGTGTTTTAAAAGGCTCCTTGACGTTTTAGATTCTGAAGGCTCGCTTAGCGAGATTGGCTCACTAAGCGTGAGTTAGTGAAATTTGGCTTAGCGAGCTGGGTGGCTAAGCGCGAGAAGAGACAAATGACTCGCTGGGCGAGCTTGCGGCACGCTGGGCGAGAACATCTCTGACTGATCCTCTTCTAGGGTTTCCCAACACGCTAAGCGAGCTGTGTGCCTCGCTTAGTGGATGTCACTCGCTAAGTGCATATGCGTCGCTTAGCGAGACACCAACTGCTTGAACCTTCTCCTCTTTTGGCTTGAAATTGAAGTGGTTTCAACATTAATTCACAAAATTGGAGTATCTACTGTATAAAATCAAACTAACATGAAAATATGTACATTTCCTACAAAATGAACCATAAATTGGAGGAAATATGCTAATTTCATGCAACTATTCAATACAAAAGTTAGTCGTAAATAACGACTAACAATCTCCCTCGCTGAACTTGCGTGGGCACACCTTCTTGTCAAAATTGTTCTTTACTCGGCTTTGATATAGTCGTCCATGGCTCATTGCGACTAACCTCTTACCTTTTGATGCAATCCTCCCTAGGAAGGGACCAGTTACCAGAGCCATGGCCCATGGCTTATTCCATAGTGGTTGGTGCCTCCTTTCACCTCTTCTCCTTTGTCTTCCGCTGCACCTCCATGGTGGAAAATCACTATTGAAGGACCTCATTGAAGCTCAAAGATCCAGCCTCCATAGAAGCCCCACAAGCAAGCTTCCATCACCTTCTATAAGATTCAACTGATCAAAGTGAGTTTGGGCCTATTTTGATTCCTCTAACCTTGATTCGGCTAGAATTCTCAAAGAAGGAACCTCTACCTCAAATGGGAGCACAACCTCCATCATATACACCAAAGAGAAATGGGTTGCCCCAGTCGATGTCCACACCGAAGTTCGATAACCATGCAATGCAAAGGGGAGCATCTCGTGCCAATCCTTGTATGACATAGTCATCTTCTGAACTATTTTCTTGATATTCTTATTAGCAGTCTCAACTGCCTCATTCATCTTGGGCCTGTAAGGTGTAGAATTATGGTGTTGGATCTTGAAATCCTCACACATTTCTTTCACCATCTTGTTGTTTAGATTGGTGGCATTATTAGTGATAATCTTCTTGGGCAACACATACTGGCAAATTATCTCTTTTTTGATGAACCTAACCACCACACTCCTAGTCACACTAGCGTATGAAGCCGCTTCGACCCATTTGGTGAAGTAGTCAACGGCGACCAAAATGAAGCGATGTCCATTCAAAGCTTTGGGCTCAATAGCTCCAATCACATCTATACCCCACATAGAGAATGACCAAAATGCTACTAAAGGTATGGGCGGAGCATTGACATTATCGGCGAAGGCCTGGCACTTGTGGCATTTCCTCACATGGATGCAATAATCATTCTCCATAGTGAGTGATGAGGACATGTTCAAGAGCAAGGGCAAGGATCCACTTGAAGGACTTGGAGGACCTATGACAAGGGCTAGAGCAAGGAAAGCCAAGGAAGCTCTTCAACAAGTGCTGTCCATACTATTTGAATACAAGCCCAAGTTTCAAGGAGAAAAGTCCAAGGTTGTGAGTTGTATCATGGCCCAAATGGAGGAGGACTAAATGACACCACTTTGTCTCAATTTTAGAGTGTTTAGTTTGTCTAAATAATGGCCCAATCCTTGTAAAGTTGGCTGACCAAAAATATGTTTTGGGTTAATCAACTAAAAGGGCTTTAGTTAGGTTTAGTTCAAGTTGTAATAAGGGCCCAATTGGCAACCTAGGCATCAGCCTTTTGGGAGACCAAATGGTGGCTGACTTGTTGGCTGTTGGGGGTGACTTTTGGTTGCCACAATTTCAGTTACACTCAGCCATTAAGTTTTTTTTAATTCTCTAGGTTAATGGCATTAAGTTATTTTAATTCTAGGTTAGTGGGTCATTACTAAAATCTGCTGTAAAGCTTTTATATAAGCTGAACCATTTTATCAATAAACACAAGTTGAGTTTTATTCAGAAAATTAGAGTTTATCTCTTTTATCTTAGTGAGAGTGATTCTCCTAAATTCTTGAGTGATTCAAGAACACCTTGGCTGTATCAAAGGACTTTCACAACCTTTGTGTGTTGCCCTCGCTGGAAAGAGTGATTCTTTCCTTCCTTTCATCATCACCCTTGTTCTTTCAAACCACAATTCCAGAAAATCCACCTCTGCCCAGAATTATCTCGTGGCCATAACTTCCATTTTACGCACTCAAATTAAGTGATTCTCGAGCCTAAATTGAATTTCAAAACGAGACCTTTCACCTCGTTTTGGAATCACCTCATTTGGAGCCTGTAGCTTCAGTTATTGCCATTTCTATATTTCTGTCCAGCCACCACTTAACCTACGTTTTACCATCCCATTCATCCATTTTATGCCAAGAACCACCTTATTAAGACCCACGAAATTAGCCACCTTATTTTCCATCCTTTCCTTAATCAATTTCCGCATTTTCCATCAAGGTTTAATCCTAGACGATCCTAAGTCAGCCCTTGTGCCATGTGGGTTCATATCAGTGAGCCAGTAATACCTTGCTCTCAGAATCTTCCAGGCCATGGCATCTTCATTGGCATGTGTTCCAAAGGATCCCTCATGCACTTCTACCAGCATTTACTCAGCCTCTCTAGCCTCCACACATCGAAGCAAAACCATATCATGGTTCCTTTTGTACAAGATATTCCTACTTAGGAAAAAGCCAGCTGCTAACCTTCGCAACATTCTCTCGTTGTTGTCAGAGGCCTCCTATGGGTATTCCTTGTCTTCAATGTATCGTTTGATATCAAAGTACCAAGGTTTACCATCTTTCTCTTCTTCTATCAAGTAGTAATGTGCAGGCTTGCCACGATATATGAATTTGATGTACAACAGGTCTCTGTGCAGGGTGAGTTTGAACATGGATGCCACAGTGGCAAGGGCATTGGCCATCTGATTCTCCTCTCTAGGAATATGGTGAAAGGATGTCATCGAATAATTCTATCAACTTTCTGATGTAGGCTTGGTAGGGCACCAACTTATGATCCCTGGTCTCCCAATCCCCTCTCAACTGGTGGATTACCAAGGTTGAGTCCCCATATACCTTGAGCAACTTGACCTTGAAGTCAATTGCCGCTTGGATCCCAAGGGTGCATGCCTCGTACTCAGCTATGTTGTTGGTGTAGTCAAAACCCAACCTAGCCATGAAAGGTATATATTGCTTGTCAGGGGAAACCAAAACCGCCCCAACTCCATGGCCTAGTGCGTTAGACGCGCCACCAAACCACACAATCCATTTGTCCCTATCTTCATCCTCTACTTCCTCCTTGAACAAGGTCATGATGTCCTCATCCGAGAATTCTGGATGCATAGGCTTGTAGTTGTTAATGGGCTATTGAGCCAGGTAATCTGCCAAGGCACTCCCCTTTATCGCTTTTTGAGTGACATAAACAATGTTAAATTTCGACAGTAGAACCTGCCACCAAGTGATTCGTCCAGTGAGATTGGGTTTTTCAAAGATGTACTTGACTGAGTCTATTTTGGACACCAACCAAGTGGTGTAGTTCAACATGTATAGCCTTAGACAGTGGGCTGCCCACACCAGGGCACAACATGTCCTTTCGAGCAAATAGTAGTTCATTTCACATGCCGTGAACTTCTTGCTTAAGTAATAGACAACCTGTTCCCTTTTTTCGGATTCATCATGTTGCCCCAACACACACCCCATTGACTCATCCAACATAGTCATATACAAGATAATGGGTCTTTTGGGTACCGATGGAACAAGCACAGGAGGATTCATGAGGCACCACTTAATCCTTTCAAACGCCACTTGGCAGTCATCGTCCCATTGGATAGACTGGTTCTTATGCAATAACTTGAAGAGAGGCTCACAAGTGGAGGTCAACTGTGATATGAACCTCGATATGTAGTTTAACCGTCCTAGGAAACCTAGGACCTGCTTCTTGGTGCATGGTTCGGGCATTTTGAGGATGGCCTTCACTTTGTCAGGGTCTACCTCTATCCCTTTCTGGCTCACGATAAAACCGAGCAACTTTCCAGATTTGACCCTGAAAGTGCACTTTGCGGGATTCAGCCTTAATCGATATTTATGCAGCTTCTTGAACAACTTTCGTAAGTTGACAAGGTGTTCCTCCTTGATCTTTGACTTGGCAATCATGTCATCCCTGTAAACCTCATTTTCTTTGTGCATCATCTCATGGAATAACGCTACCATAGCCCGCTGGTAAGTTACCCTAGCATTCTTGAGCCAAAGGACATCACTTTGTAGCAAAAAGTTCCCCATAGGGTGACGAAGGTCATCTTCTCCATGTCCTCTGGTGCCATCTTTATTTGATTATAGCCCAAGAACCCATCCATGAAAGGAAATAAGGCAAAATTGGTCGTGTTATCTATGAGGATATCGATGTGCGGTAAAGGAAAGTTATCCTTTGGATTGGCTCGATTTAGATCCCGATAGTCCACGCACATCCGCACCTTCCCATCCTTTTTAGGGACTGGCATGATATTGGCAATCCATTCTGAGTATCAAGAAATAGCCAAGAAGCCAGCATCAAATTGCTTTTTCACCTCTTCTTTTATCTTCAGGGACATCTCAGGCTTCATCCTTCTTAGCTTTTGCTTTAGCGGGGAACACTCGGGATTTAGAGGTAATCTATGTTGTACGATGTCAGGACTCAACCCAAGCATATCTTGGTAAGACCAAGTGAAGATGTCTTGGTATTCTCGTAGTAGAGCCACCAATTCATCTTAGACATTTATGGACATGTCAGTGTTAACTTTGACCTCATTTCTTTCTTTGCCAACATCTAAGTTTACAATCTTCGTTTCTTCTTGGTGTGGCTTCACTTCCCTGTCTCCCTATTCAACCATTCTTTTTAGCTTTGGGGGAAGCCCCAACATCACCCAAGCTACCATCAACGTGGCACTTGATGAGGGCGGCTGTACTGGGGGAGACTCCACGTAAGCATTGCTCATAACTTCTAATGCCTGAAAGTATGTTTCCAAGGGCTCCTCCACAGTCTCCACATAAGGCGTAGAAGAAGGACAACTCACAAGAATGTTTTTTTCTCCCAAAACTGTAATCAATTGCCCCTTTACCACAAATTTCAACTTTTGGTGCAGTGTTGAAGGGACCACCCCAACCGAATGAATCCAAGGCTGACCTAATAAGTAGCTGTAGGCAGGATTTATGTCCATTACTTCGAAGGTAATTTGGCACATGTGGGGTCCAATTTGAATCAGGAGATCAATCTTCCCCCTTACATCCCAGTGGCTGCCGTCAAAAGCCCGCACTGCCATGGAGCTTGGTTTAAGGTGTGATGCATTTAAAGGCAGCTTGTCCAAAGTAGCCTTGGGCATGACATTGAGGGAAGAGTCGTTGTCAATAAGCACTTTGGCCACTATGTGGTCCAAACATTTGACAGATACGTGCAAGGCCCTGTTGTGTCCCCTGCCCTTAACGAGTATTTCTTCATCAATGAATGTGAGGTAATTGTTGGCCGTGATTTTTTTTATTATGCCCCTGAAACCTTCCCCTGAAACCTTCCACAGATTGTTGGTCATGATTTTGTTGATAATGCAATAAAACATACATTTTTCTATATTTTCATGTTGATTATTCCTACCAAAAAGTACAACAAACCTAAGGAGTCCCATATGAGTACCTAAGTTTGTATTGAAACTAAAAATAAGAACAAACCTACCTAATGAGTTCCTATGTACACAAATCATGAAGATGTTGGGTACATGAGTGATTTTACAAAAGAGGGTTGCACCACTTAAAGCATTCATCATACCACCTATTTTAGGGATTTGGTGCCTAATAATACCTATTTTTAGTACCAACAAAGCACAAGGATTTAAGCTCTTGCGAACCAAACCCTTATCCAACAACTCTTTTACTTGAGGAATAAACTCAAGCCCAAGAGGTGTGGCAATGCTAACAAGTGTTTTTTTATAAATGAGAAAATGTGGAGGTTTTTTAAGAGGGGAAGTTTCTTTAATGTTTGTCTTTATTGTAAATTGACTTTCCTTCTTAGCTAACCTCTTGGAGGAGACACTTACCTTCTTACACTCCCCCTTAACCATTAATGGTTGTCCTTCTTCTTGCGGGTAGATTTCTTCAATAGATTCTTCCCCTCATGCTTCTTCACTTTCACTAGAGGAAAGTGAAGTAGTAGCCTCATCTTGGCTACTATAAATGTCTTGGCCCATCATAATCATGGTTTTCTTGGTGGGGCATTGAGAAGTAATGTGTCCTCTTCCAAGACATTTAAAGCACTTTATAGAGCTAGTCTTCTCTTGCATACTAGCCTTAGGGGGTTGTTTTTCTATTGTCTTCCCCTTATCATCTTTGGGCATAGAAGGTGCTGCCCCTAAGATGCCTAGACGCTGGTCTTTCTTTGGATAAGAGTGAGAGCCATAAGATTTTAAAGTAGACTTTCTTGTAAGTTTTTGCTCTACCCTTATTTCCTAATCTAAGTAAGCCTCTACATTGTCCTTCCCATGAAAGTATGGGAGGTTAATGTTAGCTTCTTGAGGCTTTCTTGCATTTTCTCTCTTATAGGAGTGAGGTCTAAGATGTGACCTATTCCTTCCTTCATAATAATCAGGAAGTTCTTCACTTAGGCTCTTGCTTGTTGGGGGACTGAAAAAATGGTAAAAGCTAGGGTTCCAAAAGAACTCAAGATAAGCGTGATAAGCAAGAAGAAAGTATTATTGAATAACAAGATAATCTAGGTGTGACTAGTAAAGACAATAAGCTATAAAAGTAGGCAACAAATTAAAGTGAAAGAAATGTAAACTAGGCGGTTCCAAAGAGTGTTTGGATGACCTCATTTAAGGTTCCCAACAAAACACTCACTATCCTAAGGAAAAATTGCCTAAAACTGTTACACACAAATGGAAGTAGGGTGACCTATTGGAGGCTCCCAACTTACTTCCAATGAAAGGAGTTTTGGTGGTTGTTCTCTCTTTGGTGATTCACTCAATTTGGAGTGCTTCTTAGTCCAATAGCTCTTAAGGTGGTTGGCCCCTTGCTTCTTGACTCAAATTCTTAATGGGATGGCACCGATTCTCCTTTGCAATTCCCTATATGGCAACTCACAAACAAGGAAACAAAGAGACAAGCAATAACCAAAGACCAAAAAAACTAAAATGAAAGCTAAACCAATAGAGTTTTATCAAGAGAAATTTTCAAGGATTATTCAACAATTAAAGCAATGACAAGCACATAAAAGCAAGCTAGGACTCAAAGAGAAACCTAGAATGGCTCTAGAGTAGAGTAGAAAAACTAAAAAAAAAGACTCAAGAAACCTCTAGTTTTGGCACTTGTTTTCGCACTAATTTTCAATTTAAATTTCAAAACAAAGATTGGTATAAAATAGGCACCAATTGTAGAATAAATTTTGAGCCAAAACAACAAGCACACTCATGGTTATCAAACTCTCGAGTTAACTCGCTAACTCTTACGAGTTTACAAGTCCACTTGTCCTCTGCAAATTGACTCTTGAGTAAAATCTTTTTTTAGTAGACTCTGGGTAAACTCTATAAACTCTAAGTAAACTCGATAGACTCTTGAGTTTACCACCAAGTCAAGGAGTTAGCAAGTTAACAAAATTAGACCAAAATGTAAGTCATTTTTTATTGTTTTATGTGTGTTTAGCATTCAACATATCTTCATTGAGCATGTTATTCTCAAATACAAAATTCTCACCTTTAATAATATCAAACCTCTTGTTCTCTAATAACATTAAACCCTCAATGAGAATGATCTACCACTACTATAACCTCTACAAGTTATTGTCTACTAGTGATGTATTATTACTAGACTTGGTTTAAATATTCAGAACTTTATGATTTACTGTTTTGCTTTATTATATTCTTGAAATGTTTAATTAGTATATTTTTTACAGATATTTTGTTATTATTTTTATATGAAGTATACTCTTACGAGTCTACGAGTTGAGTCTACGAGTCGAGTCTATAGAACTCTCACGAGCTTGATAACCTTGAGGACACTTCCCTTTCACTTTTTTTTCCTAGACACTGATTTTTCTACCAAATTGTGCGATTTTTCATATTTTTTCCTTTTACCCAAATCACTTGGTTCTTTTTTTATAATTTTGGTACAGATGTCTAGAAATTTCAGTAAAACTTTAAGCTAAAAATTATTAGTGACCAATTCCCAGTAATTTATACACGTTCGTATGTTCAAGCTGCCAGCACCCGCGATTTCAACCTAGAAATCAAGAGTAGTGTTTATGTTGCTTAAGGCTTGGATAGTTACAATTTGTGTTTGCTTATGCTTAATTATCTTTAATAACAAAATTCAAGAGAGCTTAAGACTTATTTTGATTCACAAATCCAGTCACAACTCAGCACCACAACTCAACTTCTTCATAGGCATCATGTAGGAAACTTAGAAAACAAAAAAAAAAAAAGTTCAACAACAAGGCTACTTCTAGGAATTGATTTTGAACATGTTATGAACTAAATAACATGCATGAATTAGACTCAAAATTCAAAAGATAGGCTAAGAGTGACAAGAATACATGAACAAATGTATCTAGAATTCTATCAACAAAATAAATATTCAACATAAACTTAGAACATAATGTGACAATTAGTATGACTAAACATGACTCTAAGACAACATGGATTAAGTGATTTACACTTAGATTTTTGTGTTTTTTTTTCTAATCAATATTTTGGAAGAAAATTTAGATCTAAAGGTTTAGCACAAGAATATTATCACTGAAAAATGATAGAACCTAAAATCAACAAAAAAACATGATTCAAGAGTAGATCTATAAAATTTGAACCATAGTAATGCAAGAACAAGTGTAGATTTAAGATTTAATTGGTTTATTTTTTTGAATCTACTCTAAACAGAACCAAAACCCAAGACAATGGAGGATATAAATGGAGAATAATATGAAGAACAAGGAATTAAATTGAATTGACCGAACAAAAAGATAGAGGAAGAAAAAGAACATCACCTAGATGAAGATGCTCTGATACCACATGCTATAACTCCATGTGGAGCTTGTAGGCCTTGGATCTTCTTCATCAAATGGAGTCCTTTTCTTCTTGAAGATCATGGCAGCGGAATGGAGAAGGAAGAATGATGATTGAAGATGCCACTTCAAGGAGAAGATGAGTCAAGAAGAAGCTCACCACCATAGGAAGCCATGGATAAGAGCTTGAAGGTAGGAAAAGATGAGAGGAAGGAGAGGGAGAAAAGGAGCACAAAATTTTGTGCCTAAAAAGAGGTCTGAAATTTGAAGTGTAATTCTCAAATGATCAAATTTGAAAAAATGCACACACATGACCTCTATTTATAGCCTAAGTGTCACACAAAATTGGAGGGAAATTTGAATTTCTATTCAAATTTCACTTGAATTTGAAATTGAATTTGTGGAGCCAAAATTTCACTAATTATGATTAGTGAATTTTAGCTATGGTTCAGCCCACTAATCCAAGATCAAGTCCAAGATTCTCCACTAAGTGTGATTAGGTGTCATGAGGCATTTAAAGAACGAAGGACATGCACAAAGTGTGACTATATGATGTGGCAATGGGGTGTAGCAAGCGAATGATCACCTCCCCTTCTTAAATTTAATTGGATTGGGCTTCTCCCAATTCAATTAAATTTATTTCCCAACACAAACATCAAATATTCACGTAATGCAGGTGAAATTACAAAACTACCCCTTATACAAAAAACTGGTCTAGGTGCCCTAAAATACAAGGGTTGAAAATCCTACATTTCTAGGGTACCCTAGCTACATTATAGAGCCCTAAATACAAGGCCCAAAAATAATGAAACCTTAAGTGGGCTCATACTTAGCCCATGGACCTGAAATCTATCCTAAGACTCATGAGAATCCTAGGGCCTTCTCTTGCATCTCTAGCCCCATCTTCTTGGAGTCTTCTATCCAATGCCCATGGGAGGTAGGATTGCATCACAATAACAATCATCAATTTCATAATAAACAATTAGCAAGCATTATGCAACAATTATACTAAGACTCAAGCCTACATGCAATGTGGAACCATGTCAGTGAAAAATCACCCTGGGGCGCTTAGGAGTACATAACAAGACACACACAATGGATATGTAAGGTCACTCTCACTAAGTAAAATCATAAGGTGACCAGTTAGGGTCACTCTATTTTGCGAGAATGCTCCAACCATATGGGATCAACATAGGTGTCATACCCTAATTTCGTCCGGGGACCTTTGCTTGATGACATGCGACCTTTGTTTGGTCCTTGTAAGGTGATTGGCACCCATCATTAGGCAATTTGTGAAATTCCGGGACATGCCGGAAAACAAAAGAAAATATTGATGCACAATCCGTAAGGTTCCGTGACACCCCGGAAATCAAATGGAAGCATCGTTGCATAATTAGTGAGGTTCCGTAACATTCCGTAGGTCAAAAAGGGGATGATTATGTAATCCGTAAGGTTCCGTAACATTACGGAAAGAAAACAAGTATCCTTACGAAATTCGTAAGTTTCGTAATTTTACGAAAAAAAAGAATCACCAAAAAAGCAGAGGGGGGTGTACTTAGTAAAAATGGGGGTGCAAATAGCAACCAGACCCACTTGGGCCCTCCAGAAGATTCCTCCAGAAGGCTGTTGCTTCTGGAGGAAGCAACCCTGCTCGCCTGGGCGAGCTGAGCTCGCCTGGGTGAGCTGGGCGGCAAGCATCTCCCCTATTTTGCTATAAATAGGGGAGGAAGTGAAGAAGAAAAGGGTTCAGCCCCTTAGGCACTTCTCTCTCTTTCGAATTTGCTTGGAAAAATTGTTTCCGTGAAGAAAATCTAAGCCGAGGCGGTTCCGAAACCTTTCCGTAACGTTTTCCATGAGGAATTTCGCGAAGGTTTCGACCGTTCTTCGACGTTCTTCATTCGTTCTTCATCGTTCTTCGATCTTCAACGGGTAAGTACCTCGAACCAAGCTTTTCGATTCATTCTATGTACCCGTGGTGGTCCACATTGTGTTTCGTGTATTTTTATTCTCGTTTCATTTACTTTTTATACCCCCTTTTGACGTGTTTAAGCCATTTTATTTAAGTCATTTCTCGCTTAACCTAAAAATAAAATAAATTTCCACCGATCGTTTGAATTGTATTATCTGTTAACTTCGGTTAAAATGAATTCCGACCGTTCGGTCGTGCCGTAACCACGTTGGAAATAAAAAAGAGGTAAAGTAATAATATAATAATAAAAAAAACGTCTTTTAGTAAAATAAAGCGAAAAATCAATCGGACATTTTCTCTTTGGGATTTCTCATTCTTAATTGAATTGACTAATAACTAAAGTGAAACTAAGGCTAAAATCAACTCGCCTAGTCAAGCTCATCCATAAAAATAGGTTTTCGAAGTTTGTCATTTCAATTTCTTACTAAGTAAAATGGATCATTTTCAAGGTCCAACGCCTTAAAATGATCACCTTTTAAGTAAAAAGAATCACTTGATAAAAAAGAACTACCTAGGTCTGATTTCCTCATCGCAATTGAGGAATACATAGGAGCAAAGGGAAACACCCTTGTCGACCACAAAAAGAGAAAAATATAAAAACGGTATAAAGGATATAGAGACATAAAAAGGGAACATAAAAAATCAAAGTCATGTTTGCACATTCGATTAAAGGCTGCCGTCCCTTGGGACGGACGTGTGGGGTGCTAATACCTTCCCCGTGCGTAAATACAACTCCCGAACCTTTCACTTAAAAGTTCGTAGATCGCGTCTTTTCTGGTTTTTCCGACGTTTTCCTCAAATAAATGTTGGTGGCGACTCCGCGCGTATTCCTTTCGTGGAACACGCATCCCGCGAGTCACGCGTCGCCCTCCCGCGGAAGGGTAGGTTGCGACAGTTGGCGACTCTACTGGGGACTGTTTTTAGAGAGTTAGGCCATCTAATCTTGTGCAAAGTTTTACCGTGACTCACCCCTTTGTTTGTTTCCCTTCATTATGTTCTTGTGTATATAAACTCTTTGTTGCTTTTAGTGCGTTTTAAAATGTATGCCTGAAGTAAATATTTATTCATTTGATGCACACAAACACCAACACTATTTGCACACACTGTGAGTGAAAAAGGGCCCTATACCTGGGTTCATGGGAACATAAGGAGTGGAGGTGGATCTGTGATCATGCTAGGTCTCCGACTTGCTTGATTACAGTGAACCCTCATCTAGAGCTTTTCTCTTTGAAAACTTATTGTTGCTAGTAGTCCCTACTACTGCAATATGTTCTTCGAAGAGGATAATACCTCTAGAAACCATCAAGAGAGATATGACTACCTTGGGGGGTTATCACTAAATGCCTAGTTAGTTCTCTCCCTTATAGGTCCCTTAAATAGGGGCACGGAGCAAACACGCTGCGTGCCATGTTTTCACACTGCCATGCATAAGTATCATATACCCTTTTGCTTATGTTCAGTGAATTTTGTTATACTATGTACATTCCCGCATTGCGTCTTTTGCATATGCATCGCATATGGGTTCTGTCTTGATCCCCTCTATAAACAAACCAACGGAGGGTCCGTGTCGCCTTCTTAAAAATATATGTTGGGGCGCTTTGCTACCCCTAGACGTTGTATCTAAGAAGGAGACAATTCCTCGGGCCCCCGCATTCCTAGATTGCATCTGTTTCATATGCATTCCTTCATGCATTCATCCATTCCACCCATGAGATATCGAAGTTTTGATTTGCACCAGCTTTTTGTCTCACCTTAGTAAGCATGGGAACAAATCAAACCGGCAAGAGGTTTTACCAAGTCAAGGTTAAAAGCCTAGATACCACCAGCATCAAGGAATTAGGGCGGTTGATGGAACCTCTCCAAATGCAAGCCTTCCGCAAGACTTACGGAAAGATCTTAGAGTTGACCATAGCAGAAGTATCCATAGAAGCCATTGCATCACTCACCCAATACTACGACCAGCCTTTGAGATGCTTCACGTTCGGAGACTTCCAATTGGTACCAACCATTGAAGAATTTGAGGAAATTCTAGGATGTCCTCTCAGGGGAAGAAAACCATACCTTTCCTCCGGGTGTCTCCCCTCTTTGAGCAGAATTGCAACTGTGGTCAAGGATTCAGCAAGAGGTTTGGACCGCATAAAACAGACTCGAAACGGCATAGCGGGCCTACCACGGAAGTACCTAGAAGATAAGGCAAAGGATATGGCAAGTCAAGGAGATTGGGTCCGGTTTATGGATGTGTTAGCGTTGCTAATTTTTGGGGTCGTCCTCTTTCCAAACGTAGATGGTTTGGTGGACCTAGCAGCAATCGACGCTTTCCTTGCATACCACCATAGCAAGGAAAGTCCGGTGGTAGCTGTCTTGGCAGATTTATTTGACACATTTGACCGAAGGTGCGAAAAGAGTAGCGCACGGATCATCTGTTGCTTGCCCGCTCTCTGTGTTTGGTTGGTTTCACACCTGTTCCAGCAAGACACGAGGCATCCATGTCCGCTCCAGAGCCATCGCTCGTGTACTGAAAAGAGAAGAATAGATTGGGACCAGCTTTTGGCTGGGATAGGAGGTAGAACAATCAATTGGTTCCCCCGATGGAAGGAAGGAAAGGAGGGAGTCCTTTTCTCATGCGGAGGGTACCCAAACATTCCGCTGATAGGAACGAGGGGTTGTATTAACTACAATCCCGTGCTCGCTATAAGACAACTAGGATACCCCATGAGGGGAGCACCGACGGAAGAAAGCATGTCTCCTTTCCTAGTGAGGGATCTCTGCGTGCAAAATTTCAAGGCTATACAGAGAATCCATAAGGCGTGGGAAACCCCGTTAAGAAAAGATCAAGAACTTAGGGGCATTCGTAATGGCGCCATTGGTGGTTACCATGGATGGCTGAAAGTTCATATACGAGGTTTGGATTGGCTCGCCAAGTTAAAAGTCGTCAGCGAAGAGAGTTTTGAAGCACCGGAAGAGGACGAAGAAGTCCTAGCTCTCAAAAGCGAGTTAGGAAAGGCGAAACTTGCCAAAGAGAAGTTCAAGTTGGCCGCTACACACATCCGGAAGGAGTGTGCCGGATTACGGGAAGAGAATGCAACTACCGCACGAGCCCTTGAACAAGAGACCAAGAGGGCTCGCAAGGAAGAGAATGGCCGCAAAAAATTTCGTGGAGCTCTGTGGGGTAGCAACAGTGAACTCAAGCTGCGAAGGGAAGAGAGGGACCAGTCGCGAGCACATAGTATGGTCTTGAAAGACAAGTTAGTTGCCTGTTCAAGGTCCAAAAGGAGCTTGTCTCAACATTTATGCGAGACAGAGACCAACATGCTAGCTATCATCGCCAAGTACCAAGAAGAATTAGATCTAGCCACGGCCCACGAGCATAGGGTCGCGGACGAGTATGCCCAAGTATACGCGGAAAAAGAAGCTAGAGGAAGGGTGATCGACTCTTTACACCAAGAGGCAACCATGTGGATGGATCGGTTTGCTCTTACCTTGAACGGGAGTCAAGAACTTCCCCGATTGTTAGCCAAAGCCAAGGCAGTGGCGGACACCTACTCCGCCCCCGAAGAAATTCATGGGCTTCTCGGCTATTGTCAGCATATGATAGACTTAATGGCCCACATAATTAGAACTTGTATGGTCTCTCAGACCTTGACTAGATACGACTTTCTTTTTGAAATAAAATGAGTTGGTCCCATGTTTCTACTCCAAAAAGCTTGTGCAAATCAAATCACTCCTGCATTTCATCTCTAGCATGCATTTTTCTTTCTTTACACACTCCTCACGTTTGGTTTTTAGGGAAAAAACACCATAACTAAACGCGCCACAAGGCATCCCTATCGCACCAGATCCAAATCTAGAACGATGGGTGATCAAGAGGAGACACAGGAACAGATGAAAGCCGACATGTCGGCTCTGAAAGAACAAATGGAGAAAAATGTGGCAGCTCATGGAGAAAAATGTGGCCACCGCTGCCGCTGTCAGTTCGGCTGCCGAAGCAGACCCGACTCTCTTGGCAACTGCGCACCATCCTCCCTCAAACATAGTAGGACGGGGAAGGGACACACTGGGGCACGATGGCAACCCTCACCTGGGATACAACCGAGCGGCTTACCCTTATGGATTGCCGCCCAACTACTCACCACCCGTCTTGCAAGATGATGCGGGCCGTATTGCTTCTCCCGTCCTTGAAAGAGAGCCTCCTCAACAGCCCGACGAGGTCCACAAAGACCCTCAAGACTATGCTCAAAGGGATGTCGAGTTCTATCCTCCGATCCCCGAAGGGCCGGCACCCAGCACGTTGCCTCAGCCCAACATCACGACACAACCAATAGTTTTGTCCACGGAAGGACCGCCCCCAGCAACTGAAGAAAGGAGGAAGCTCGATCTTCTCGAGGAAAGATTGAGAGCCGTGGAAGGATTTGGGGACTATCCGTTCGCAGACATGACGGATCTTTGCTTAGTACCCGACGTTGTTATCCCCCCGAAGTTCAAAGTGCCGGACTTCGACAAGTATAAAGGGACGACCTGTCCCAAAAACCATCTCAAGATGTACTGTCGCAAGATGGGCGCACATTCTAAGGATGAAAAGCACAACATCACCCGAGCTGCTCGGCTCATACCGGGAACGCCTCTAGTTCGGCACCTGTGCAGCCTAAGGCACCCACCCAGAGGGAAGCTCCCCAAGTTCCAAATCCGAACATAACTCGCCCGGCCGGTAATTCCAACGCAACAAGGAACTTCCCTCCGAGGCCATTTCAAGAATTCACCCCACTCCCAATGACATACGAAGACCTCTTGCCGTCCCTCATCGCCAACCATTTGGCCGTGGTAACTCCCGGAAAGGTCCTCCAACCCCCTTTCCCGAAGTGGTATGACCCTAATGCAACTTGCAAGTACCATGGGGGTGTCCCGGGGCATTCCGTTGAAAAATGCTTGGCCCTTAAATACAAGGTCCAACATTTGATGGATGCTGGATGGCTGACCTTCCAAGAGGATCGGCCCAATGTGAGAACCAACCCACTCGCCAATCATGGAGGGGGAGCAATTAACGCTGTTGAGTCCGATAGGCCGCGCAGGTCTAAACCTTTAAAGGATGTGGCAACCCCTAGGAGGTTTATCTTTGAGGCCCTACAAAAGGGAGGTGTGATTCCCCATAATGGGTGTAAGGAGGATTCCTGTTTGCTGCATTCCGGCGAGCTGCATGACATGGAAACGTGTTTGGGAGTAGAGGAATTGTTACAACGGATGATAGATCAAGGCCGACTGGAAGTTGGCAGTGAAGGAAAAGTAGAGCAGCATATATGCATGCAGTCCACGGATGGGAGCAGTATTGCGAAGCCCAAACCCTTGGCGATATACTTCACTAAGGGCACAGCTTCGCAAAAGCCCGGGCACCCCTTAGCAGCTAAACCTGTTCCTTTCCCATACCAAAATAGCCACGCAGTCCCATGGAGATATGCACCTCCGAGGGGGGAGGAAGAAGAAGCCACCGACGTCAGCTCGTTGTCGGCTAAGGTGACAAATATCACGGGGCTGAGTGGTGTGACCCGTAGCGGTCGTGTGTTCGCGCCTCCGGACCTACCAGTCCAACCCGCGAACGTCAAGGGAAAAGGAAAAGTGGTGGAGGAACAAGATGGCGAAGCACCCCACACTTCGAATAAAGATATTCCAGCAAAAGGTCTTCCGGAGAAAAAGGATGGTAAAAAGGAGGTATCACTAGAGGAAGCCAGCGAGTTCCTCCGTATAATTCAGCAGAGCAAATTCAAGGTTATCGAACAGCTCAACAAAACCCCGGCCAGGGTCTCGCTGTTGGAGTTACTCATGAGCTCCGAGCCTCATCGGGCTCTGCTAGTAAAATTTCTGAACGAGGCCCATGTGGCCCAAGATATCTCGGTAGAAGGTTTCGGAGGGCTGGTCAACAATATCACTGCCAACAACTATCTCGCCTTTGCCGAAGAAGAAATCCCCGCCGAGGGGAGAGGGCATAATAAGGCTTTGCACGTATCAGTCAAGTGTATGGACCATATCGTAGCCAAAGTGCTCATCGATAATGGTTCCAGTTTGAACGTGATGCCTAAGAGCACTTTGGAGAAATTACCATTCAATGCCTCCCACTTAAAGCCAAGTTCAATGGTGGTTCGTGCATTTGACGGCACCCGCCGAGAGGTTAGGGGAGAGATCGATCTCCCAGTACAGATAGGCCCTCACACCTGTCAAGTTACCTTCCAAATAATGGATATTAACCCCCCCTACAGCTGTCTGTTGGGGCGCCCATGGATCCACTCAGTAGGAGTTGTTCCCTCAACACTCCACCAAAAGTTGAAATTCGTAGTGGAAGGGCATCTGGTCATCGTATCAGGCGAGGAAGACATCTTGGTGAGCTGCCCATCCTCTATGCCTTATGTGGAAGCCGCAGAGGAGTCATTAGAAACCGCTTTCCAGTCTTTTGAGGTGGTAAGCATTTCCTCCGTGGACTCCTTCTTTGGGCAAGCTTGCCTGTCTGATGCAGCAGTAATGATGGCCCGAGTGATGTTGGGGAACGGTTATGAACCCGGAATGGGTTTAGGCAAAGACAACGGCGGCATAACTAGCTTGATAAATGCCAAAGGAAATCGTGGGAAGTATGGTTTAGGCTATAAACCCACTCAGGCGGATATAAAGAGAAGCATCGCGGTTGAGGCAAGAAAGTGAAGGAAGCCCGCCCTGCCACATAAGTAGAAGCTTTATAAGCGCGGATCTGGGAGACGAAGGTCAAGTGGTCGCGGTATACGAAGATGATGTTCCGAGTACATTGGATTTGGTACGACCATGCCCTCCTGATTTCCAGCTGGGAAATTGGCGAGCGGAGGAACGCCCCGGCATTTACGCAACGAGCATAATGTAAACCTTTATGGTTTTAAAAGCTCTATAGTTGGGCCTAGGCTTTAGAGTTTTTCCTTTTGTTAAGGCTTTGTGTCTTTTTTTTTGAATTTATAATACAAGGATCTTTCTTCATCTGTTCCTACGTCTCTACCCATTCTCATTCATTTGCATGTTTACTTCTTTTTCTGAAACGACAGATCTGATGACGAGTCCCCCAAAGGTACTAATACCTGGGACCCGCCTATCGATTTCGAGCAAGAAACGAATCAAACGGAAGATGAAGGAAACGAGGATGTGGGACTTCCCCCAGAATTAGAAAGAATGGTCGCCCATGAGGACCAAGAAATGGGGCCTCATCAAGAAGAAACAGAGCTAGTAGACTTAGGAATTGGCAGTGGAAAAAGGGAAGTGAAGATAGGCACAGGTATTACCGCACCTATCCGTGAAGAATTAATAATCCTGCTAAAAGACTACCAAGACATCTTTGCTTGGTCATACCAAGATATGCCCGGTTTGAGTTCTGACATTGTACAGCACCGATTACCTCTAAAACCCGAGTGTTCCTCGGTAAAGCAAAAATTGAGAAGGATGAAGCCCGAAACATCCTTGAAGATAAAAGAAGAAGTGAAGAAGCAATTTGACGTTGGTTTTCTGGCCGTCGCTCGGTATCCGGAATGGGTTGCCAACATTGTACCGGTCCCTAAGAAAGATGGGAAAGTACGAATGTGTGTGGATTATCGGGACCTGAATCGGGCCAGTCCCAAGGACAATTTTCCTTTGCCACACATCGATATCCTCGTGGATAACACGGCCAATTTCGCTTTATTTTCCTTCATGGACGGATTCTCCGGTTACAATCAGATAAAGATGGCGCCAGAGGATATGGAAAAGACTACCTTCGTCACCCTATGGGGGACGTTCTGTTACAAGGTGATGTCCTTTGGACTCAAGAATGCCGGGGCAACTTATCAACGGGCCATGGTAGCTTTGTTCCATGATATGATGCATCAAGAGATTGAGGTCTACGTGGACGACATAATTGCTAAATCTAAATCCGAGGAAGAACACCTTGTCAACCTGCGGAAGTTGTTCGAGAGGCTTAAATAATATCAATTAAGGTTGAACCCCGCTAAGTGTACCTTTGGGGTCAAATCAGGGAAATTGCTTGGTTTCATTGTAAGCCAGAAAGGGATAGAGGTAGACCCCGAAAAGGTGAAGGCTATCCTTGAGATGCCAGAACCCCGTACAGAGAGGCAAGTCCGAGGTTTCCTGGGACGCTTGAATTATATTGCCAGATTTATATCGCAGCTCACCGCCATTTGTGAGCCGTTGTTCAAGCTCTTACGCAAAAACCAAACTGATCGCTGGAATGAGGATTGCCAAGAAGCTTTTGGAAGGATCAAGAAGTGCCTTATGAATCCTCCCGTGCTTATGCCACCAGTACCTGGAAGGCCTCTCATTTTGTACATGACAATCTTAGATGAGTCAATGGGGTGTATGCTGGGGCAACATGACGAATCCGGAAAGAAAGAGCGTGCTATTTACTACCTAAGTAAGAAGTTCACGACCTGTGAAATGAATTACTCCTTGCTCGAAAGAACGTGTTGTGCTTTAGTATGGGCATCCCATCGCCTAAGACAGTACATGCTGAGCCATACTACCTGGTTGATATCCAAGATGGACCCGGTTAAGTACATCTTTGAAAAGCCAGCTCTCACGGGGCGAATCGCCCGGTGGAAAGTCCTGCTATCTGAGTTTGATATAGTTTACGTCACCCAAAAGGCGATAAAAGGAAGCGCCTTAGCAGATTATTTGGCTCAACAGCCTCTTAACGACTATCAGCCCATGCATCCTGAATTCCCGGATGAGGACATCATGGCCTTGTTTGAGGAAAAATTGGACGAAGATCGGGACAAATGGACCGTATGGTTTGACAGAGCGTCAAACATTCTAGGCCATGGCGTTGGGGCAGTATTGGTCTCTCCGGACAATCAATGTGTACCTTTCACAGCCAGGCTAGGATTCGGCTGCACCAACAACATGGCCGAATATGAAGCATGTGCCCTAGCCGTCCAGACAGCAATTGACTCCAATGTCAAACTACTCAAGGTGTACGGCGACTCAGCGTTGGTAATCCATCAGATGAGAGGGGAATGGGAAACTAGAGATCCCAAGCTGATACCCTACAAAGCCTATATCAAGGAATTGGCTAAAACCTTTGATGAGATCTCTTTCCATCATGTTCCCCACGATCAAATGGCGGATGCGCTTGCTACTTTGGCGTCTATGTTCCAGCTAACGCCGCACAGGGATTTACCCTACATTGAATTTTGGTGTCGTGGCAAACCTGCTCATTGCTGCCAAGTAGAAGAGGAACGGGACGGTAAGCCTTGGTATTTCGACATCAAGCGATATGTCGTAAGCAAAGAATACCCGCCAGAGATTGCCGACAATGATAAGAGGACATTGAGAAGGTTGGCGGCCGGTTTCTTCATGAGCGGAAGCATACTGTATAAGAGAAACCACGACATGACACTTCTGCGGTGTGTGGATGCCAGGGAGGCGAATCACATGATCAAGGAAGTCCATGAGGGCTTGTTTGGAACGCACGCCAACGGGCATGCTATGGCCAGGAAGATCCTAAGAGCAGGTTATTATTGGCTTACCATGGAAAGTGATTGTTGTGTCCATGTAAGGAAATGCCACAAATGTCAAGCGTTCGCAGATAATGTCAATGCTCCACCGCATCCTCTGAATGTCATGTCCGCCCCTTGGCCTTTCTCCATGTGGGGAATAGATGTCATCGGGGCCATTGAGCCCAAGGCCTCGAATGGTCATCGCTTCATCCTTGTAGCGATAGATTATTTCACCAAGTGGGTCGAGGCGGCTTCCTACACCAATGTCACGAGGGGTGTGGTGGTCAGGTTCATTAAGAAAGAGATCATCTGCCGATATGGTTTGCCAAGGAAGATTATCACGGACAACGGCACCAACCTGAATAACAAGATGATGGGGGAAATGTGCGAGGAGTTTAAAATCCAGCATCACAATTCCACACCCTACCGGCCAAAGATGAATGGAGTCGTGGAAGCGGCCAACAAAAATATCAAAAAGATTATCCAAAAGATGACCGTGTCATACAAAGATTGGCACGAAATGCTCCCATTCGCATTACACGGTTACCGAACTTCAGTGCGAACGTCAACTGGGGCAACGCCATTCTCATTGGTATATGGGATGGAGGCTGTGTTACCATTTGAGGTAGAAGTCCCGTCATTAAGGATCTTGGCAGAATCCGGATTAAAGGAATCAGAGTGGGCTCAAACGCGCTATGACCAGCTCAACCTCATTGAAGGTAAGCGCTTAACGGCCATGAGTCATGGGCGTTTGTACCAGCAAAGAATGAAGAGTGCATTCGACAAGAAAGTACGCTTGCGCAAGTTCCATGAGGGAGACCTTGTCCTAAAGAAAATGTCCCATGCTGTCAAGGACAATCGAGGGAAATGGGCCCCGAACTACGAAGGGCCTTTTGTTGTGAAGAGGGCTTTTTCCGGAGGAGCCCTGGTGCTTACCAACATGGATGGCGAAGAGTTACCTTCACCCGTGAATTCTGATGTCGTCAAGCGATATTATGCTTAGAATCTGGGGCAATTAAGGATGTCGCTGCATGTTCTTTATCTTTATGTGTTTTCTGGATTTCCCCCAGGGATTTCCTGTCTGCCGTATCTCTCGTTACAATCTTTCAAAGAAATGAACGTGGATTCGAGGCTTTAGTCCTCACTTTGGTTTCAAACCTTGCGTTGATTTATGATCACCTGAGCTCTTCCGCTCAGTTCATGGGATGCCCCAAGCGCTTAATCAAAATTGAACCTAAACCAACTTTCGCTCAAATTTGTTGCATTTGAAAACATTCATGCATACGCATACGCATGCATATTGTTGTGGTAAAACAGGGGCAGGATCATCTTGAGCTACCTTCTGGGGTGGGGACCAAACATGGGCAGCAGAAACCAATCAAGGTAAGACAACGACGCGGTCAAGATTGGCCATACCTGGTTGTTTATTACTTGCAGGTACTTAGGAACGGATGCAAGTGGGGATGGGGTCACGACCGACTGATCGTTGCCCTTTCCCTGCGCTAAACAAGCAGAGAACATCGCTGCAAGGCAGCCCCGTATCCTTTGTATTCGCAGTTTTCTTTTACTATTTGTTTGTTTTAAAATAAGTAATCGACGCCTAATTCTAACTTAAGTAAGTTCAAGTTAGGCGAGACGCTAACCCATGAAAAAGGAGGGGACATGGTTAATGTTCCCCTCAAAAAAAAAAAAAAAGTGCAAGTTAGCTCGCCTGGGTGAGCTGAGCTCACCTGGGCGAGCCACCCCTGCACCAAAATATAAAAATGACGAAGGGGGGGGACGTTTTTCCATTCAAAAACTTCTTTCCCCCCCCCTTTCAAAAGCCATAGCCACGGAAGTTACGAGTTTGCACCCCTAGGGTCTCTACTTTTCGCATTCTTCGATTCCGTTTTGCGCTTTTATTCATCACCAACGAGTAAGTGTTCCATCCTTAAGCTTTCTAGCTTTTCATTGGTGTATTTTAATCTCCTTTTGGTGCTCTAAATTGTGGGATTGCGCTCAAATATGCGGGGCAATTTTGTTTTGTTTTCTTGCTTGATTGGGTTGAATTGGGGATTTGTATGAGATGGCCCTAGGCCTATAATGCATTTTGAAGCAATGGGACATGCCACATTGTCCCCGTTCTCTTGCTATTGATGCCTAAACGCGCGCCCACCAAGTGTTCGGTGAAATGCCTCAATGGCATTAACGCGTGATTTTTGTAAGGAAACAACCCATGGGGCAATTTGGTTTGCACATGTTTTTTGGGACATGCATTCAGTTTCGAAAGGGCTAGAGTAATTGCCCCACATATATCCTAGGCCTAGGAACCAAAGTTTTATGCAAAAGAACACAAGAGGAGGTGCATATTGGGTAAAATTACCCTTTTTGGCCAGCAATCAGCTATGGGCCACGCTACAATAATTTCCCTACGCCTAGATGTTTAGGAATTTTGCTCATCATAAATTTGTAGGTTTAGAATAGGTAGCAAAATACCTTTGGCAATTTACACTTTGGGTGTGGTAGCAAAATACTTGGATGTATGTACATGTAATTTTTGGTAGTCAAAATGTCTCACAAAAAATATAAATATGTTGCATGTTATGTAAAGAAAATACCTTACAAAAATACCTTTTAATTTGAATACAATTTTAGTCAGCAAAAGAAAATATACTTGAATTTGCATGCGGCTTTAGGTAGCAAAAACACTTGAATAAAGCATGAAATGTAGCACCTTATTGTGTAGATAGCCAAGATTCATCACAAAGTTTGTATATGCATAAGTATTAGAAATACCGGAATGTGCACATGTGCAATTTTTGGTACCCCAAATGCTTTGATTATGCATGTATGTAAATTTAGCCAAGGAAGTGCATGTGATGTAGGTAACAAATACACCTTGGAAGTACATATAAATAATCTAGGTAACGAAGGTGCCTTGATTGTACATGGGTGCATTTTTCTTAGTTATAAGAATGTCTTGTGCAAGTGAACGTTCATAAAGAAGTATATGCATAAGTTTGCTCTAAATTTACATTGATGTTTGTGTTTATTGGAGGAGGTTGTATGCCATTTTTGTTTTAAGAGTAGCATTTCTTGGTAAAACTAACTTTCCAAATGTTTGCCTTCGCAGGAAATGGCCCCGAGGAAGCTTGCCTCAAAGAGGTACAGGAATGATAAGGCGGTCGAAGGGACTAGTTCCGCTCCTGAGTATGACAGTCACCGTTTTAGGAGCGCTGTACACCAGCAGCGCTTCGAGGCCATCAAGGGATGGTCGTTTCTCCGGGAGCGACGCGTCCAGCTCAGGGACGACGAGTATACTGATTTCCAGGAGGAGATAGGGCGCCGGCGGTGGACATCACTGGTTACCCCCATGGCCAAGTTCGATCCAGAAATAGTCCTTGAGTTTTATGCCAATGCTTGGCCAACAGAGGAGGGCGTGCGTGACATGAGGTCCTGGGTAAGGGGTCAGTGGATCCTGTTTGATGCCGACGCTATCGGCCAGCTCCTGGGATATCCGTTAGTGCTGGAAGAGGGCCAGGAGTGCGAGTATGGCCAGAGGAGGAACCGGTCTGATGGGTTCGATGAGGAGGCCATCGCCCAGCTGCTATGTATACCGGGGCAAGATTTTGCCCAGACTGCTGCCGGAAGGCGGGTGCGGATCATGCACACCAATATGACCACCCTGACCCAGATATGGATGACGTTGCTCCTCAGCAACATCCTGCCCAGCGATCATAATTCCGACCTCCCTCTGCCGAAGTGTCAGCTGTTGTACGCCATCCTGACACGGATGAGTGTTCATGTGGCTCAGTTAATCGCTGATGCCATCTATATTTTTGCAGGTATGGCGCCTACCAGGTACCCTTTGGACCCAGATAAGTCCAACAGGGCCCTGGGATTTCCCGCACTGATCACAGGACTCTGCCAGTCGTTCGGAGTCCCCGTTGCACCTACCAAGGTAATTCAGGGTGATGCTCCACAGGCCGCAGGCGCGCCACCACCACCTCATCAGGCTGGCCAGGCTGGGGCATTTGACATGGAGCAGTATTTACGGCATTTGGTTCGCCAGCAGGCGGCCAACCACCGGGCACATGTACAGACCCATGATTGTCTGTACCAGATGAGCCTCAGCATGCAGAGCCAGGGCTTCGCTTCTTTTTCATGCCCTACTCCAGACCAGTTCAGGGCAGAGGTCGCATGGCCCGGGGATTGGCCCGAGGCCCAAGCAGGAGAGGCGCCCCCAGAGGCTCCCGGCGATGGAGAGGAGGCCCACGTGGACGAGGAGATGGCCGATTTGCTTGACTTCTTGGGAGGGAGTGGAGCTACATGACTGGGAGATCCCCAGATTCATGTTTTCTTTAATATTTCGTTTATCATTTTTATGTTATTGTTTTGACTTGAAAGACTAATGTTTGTTTTTGTTGTTTCGATTGTCATTTGTACAGTGCATACATTTTTGTTTGGATTGTTGCGTTAATGTTTATATATCATTACTATCAATGATGTTTGAAATTCTGGAACCATGTAGAGTTCTTCTTTAGGAACATCATCCAAAAATATATATAATAAAACAAACAAAAATCATGATAAAAATAAAAATAAAAATAAAAATCAAAAAAAGGAAAAAGATAGCAAGTAAGGGAAAAAGAGAGCAAGTAAGAAAAAAGAAAAGGAAAAGAAAAATAAGTTGTTTAGCTGAAAAAACCGACATGCTTTTGAAAAGAGATGACTTCCAACTTTTCTTTGAAAAAAATCACTGATCATAACTAGTTTTGAAAAAATTGTGTGTACACCTGAAGGGTGAACGCTATGAAATTTCCCCGGACGCCCGAAATGGACTCGGATGAATGCCCAAATGGATAAAAGAACATATTTTGGAAACATTGGGTTGACTAAAATAGAGGAAATGAATCCTGAGCCCTAGCATCACATGATCATAAAAATTTGACACTTGAGCGTCCGCATAGGTGCATGCATGACCAGTTTTGCATAAAATTTCCAAATCATCATTTTTGCATTTGTGTCATGGAAATAATGTGGCCCATCCCTTTTTATCCTTGAACCAAACCAAACCCTGACATGTATCATGCCTAGCCATTCTACAAGTCTTGAGCCAAAATCCTGACTCACCATAAACCTTGACCCAGGGTGAGAATGTCAATCCTTACCCTCGGAAGCAAAGAAAAAGAGAAGGAAAATTTCCAATCAAAGGAAAAAAGGAAGCAAGGAAATTCCCAATCAAAGAGTGGGAGAAAGAAAAAAGAAAAGAAAGAAAACTCCCAACCAAAGAATGGGAGAAAGTAAGAAGGAAAGAAAGCTCCTGATCAAGGATCGAAAGAAAAAAGGAAGAAATGTGCAGAAAGGTCTTTGGACCGGACAATATCTGAACAATACAGAATTGTCACCAAATGAACAAAAAGAAGGAAGGGAAACCACGACCTAAAGTGGTCTTCTCCCTTTAATTGCCAACCAAAATCTTGTGCGCTAGCGACTTTTTCGCCCCGCACTAAACAAAAACAGAAAAGGAAAAAGCCAACAAAAAAAGGAAAAGGCCAAAAACACACAAAAGCCGAAAAACCCACCAAAAGAACCCATTCCCAAGGGAAGCCCTATTGATCCATGATCACGCATGTAATTTTTTGATTTGATAGGAAATAATTTGCAAAGTCAAGTCGTGACATATCTATGGTTCGGAATTAGGATAAAACACTTACCTGTGCGAGATTGATACACTTTGAGTGATTTCTTCTATTTTTGTCGAACCCAGTGTTTCCTCTAAATGGTCATTTAGAAACGAAATGCTAACATCCAAAATCTCATTTATGGTTATGAGGGATTTCATCAACATACTCTCCTTCCCCGGTAGACGCATTGTTTTTCACTCAAAAAAGGCATATGCTGCTCTAATCAGTTGGAATATTTGTCTCTTTGCTAAAGCATGTTTGCATTTTAGTGGAGAAAACACCGAGACTTTTTCAAGTCTCACAAGTTATCTAGAACTACGTAGGTCTGAGTTCCTCATTGAAGGATACGTAGGAGCAAAAGCCTCGCTTTTGTCGACCACACCGCTTTCTGTTACCATGACCCAAGGGCTGGTAGCCTGCGGAGACACCTTACGGTTATCCGCGCCTCGTCATTTAGTGACCTCAAGTGTGATTGATGAGCAGAGGCCAAGGTGGTCATCTGCGCCCTTTCCGAAGATGTCAGCATCTTCCGATGGAGACTTTTTCAAGTCTCACGAGTTATCCAGAACTACGTAGGTCTGAGTTCCTCATTGGAGGATACGTAGGAGCAAGAGCCTTGCTTTTGTCGGCTGCCCCACAATCTCTGTCATACTGACCCTGAGGTCATGTGACATGCGGAGACAAAATTTGGTCATTCCGCACCCCTTTGCCATTCAGACACAGTCGTGTCCGATGGCACGCAGAGACAAATTATGGTCATTCTGCACCCTTTGTCATCCAGAGGCGGCGGGCCCGATGACATGCGGAGACAAAATTTGGTCATTCCGCACCCCTTTGCCATTCAGACACAGTCGTGTCCGATGGCACGCAGAGACAAACTTTGGTCATTCTGCACCCTTTTGTCATCCAGAGGTGGCGGGCCCGATGACATGCGGAGACAAAATTTGGTCATTCCGCACCCCTTTGCCATTCAGACAATGTCATGTCCGATGGCACGCAGAGACAAAATTTGGTCATTCTGCACCCTTTTGTCATCCAGAGGCAGCGGGCCCGATGACATGCGGAGACAAAATTTGGTCATTCCGCACCCCTTTGCCATTCAGACACAGTCGTGTCCGATGGCACGCAGAGACAAAATTCGGTCATTCTGCACCCTTTTGTCATCCAGAGGCGGCGGGCCCGATGACATGCAGAGACAAAATTTGGTCATTCTGCACCCTTTGCCATTCAGACACAGTCGTGTCCAATGGCACGCAGAGACAAATTATTGTCATTCTGCACCCTTTTGTCATCCAGAGGCGGCGGGCCCGATGACATGCGGAGACAAAATTTGGTCATTCCGCACCCCTTTGCCATTCAAACACAGTCGTGTCCGATGGCACGCAGAGACAAAATTTGGTCATTCTGCACCCTTTTGTCATCCAGAGGCGGCGGGCCCGATGACATGCGGAGACAAAATTTGGTCATTCCGCACCCCTTTGCCATTCAGACACAGTCGTGTCCGATGGCACGCAGAGACAAATTATGGTCATTTTGCACCCTTCGTCAATCGCGGCCGACAAGCCCGTTGACACGCGGAGATTTACATCATCTTCCGCACTCACAAGATCTGTCATACTGACTTTTGAGTCACGCTGACGGGCGGAAATACCCGAGTGGTTATCCGTATAAACATTATTTTGCTATCTGTAAGACAGAACGCTTGATAGCATGCAGAGACTGACATCGTCTTCTGCGCCTTTTGTTCCCCCGAGGACAACAAGTCATTTGCATGCGGAGATTTTATGGTCACCCGCGACTCTCGTCAATCGAGAGGAACGAAATTAGTGTCTTATCTTTACTTTCCTTTTATCTCCAATAAAAGACAAGTAAAGAGGGGCAACTGTCATACCCTAATTTCATCCGGGGACCTTTGCTTGATGACATGCGACCTTTGTTTGGTCCTTGTAAGGTGATTGGCACCCATCATTAGGCAATTTGTGAAATTCCGGGACATGCCGGAAAACAAAAGAAAATATTGATGCACAATCCGTAAGGTTCCGTGACACCCCGGAAATCAAATGGAAGCATCGTTGCATAATTAGTGAGGTTCCGTAACATTCCGTAGGTCAAAAAGGGGATGATTATGTAATCCGCAAGGTTCCGTAACATTACGGAAAGAAAACAAGTATCGTTACGAAATTCGTAAGTTTCCGTAACTTTACGAAAAAAAGAATCACCAAAAAAAGCAGAGGGGGTGTACTTAGTAAAAATGGGGGTGCAAATAGCAACCAGACCCACTTGGGCCCTCCAGAAGATTCCTCCAGAAGGCTGTTGCTTCTGGAGGAAGCAACCCTGCTCGCCTGGGCGAGCTGGGCGGCAAGCTTCTCCCCTATTTTGCTATAAATAGGGGAGGAAGTGAAGAAGAAAAGGGTTCAGCCCCTTAGGCACTTCTCTCTCTTTCGAATTTGCTTGGAAAAATTGTTTCCATGAAGAAAATCTAAGCCGAGTCGCTTCCGAAACGTTTCCCTAACGTTTTCCGTGAGGAATTTCGTGAAGGTTTCGACCGTTCTTCGACGTTCTTCATTTGTTCTTCATCGTTCTTCGATCTTCAACGGGTAAGTACCTCGAACCAAGCTTTTCGATTCATTTTATGTACCCGTGGTGGTCCACATTGTGTTTCGTGTATTTTTATTCTCGTTTCATTTACTTTTTATACCCCCTTTTGACGTGCTTAAGCCAATTTATTTAAGTCATTTCTCGCTTAACCTAAAAATAAAATAAATTTCCACCGATCGTTTGAATTGTATTATCCGTTAACTTCGGTTAAAATGAATTCCGACCATTCGGTCGTGCCGTAACCACGTTGGAAATCAAAAAGAGGTAAAGTAATAATATAATAATAAAAAAAACGTCTTTTAGTAAAATAAAGCGAAAAATCAATCGGACATTTTCTCTTTGGGATTTCTCATTCTTAATTGAATTGACTAATAACTAAAGTGAAACTAAGGCTAAAATCAACTCGCCTAGTCAAGCTCGTCCATAAAAATAGGTTTTTGAAGTTTGTCATTTCAATTTCTTACTAAGTAAAATGGATCATTTTCAAGGTCCAACGCCTTAAAATGATCACCTTTTAAGTAAAAAGAATCACTTGATAAAAAAGAACTACGTAGGTCTGATTTCCTCATCGCAATTGAGGAATACGTAGGAGCAAAGGGAAACACCCTTATCGACCACAAAAAGAGAAAAATATAAAAAGGGTATAAAGGATATAGAGACATAAAAAGGGAACATAAAAAATCAAAGTCATGTTTGCACATTCGATTAAAATCTGTCGTCCCTTGGGACAGACGTGTGGGGTGCTAATACCTTCCCCGTGCGTAAATACAACTCCCGAACCTTTCACTTAAAAGTTCATAGATCGCGTCTTTTCTGGTTTTTCCGACGTTTTCCTCAAATGAATGTTGGTGGTGACTCCGCGCGTATTCCTTTCTTGGAAGACGCATCCCGCGAGTCATGCGTCGCCCTCTCGCCGAAGGGTAGGTTGCGACAAAAGGCGATGGCAATTCTTCATCATCCATGCTTGCAAGCAACAATGCTCCTCTCGACAAATCCTTCTTCACAATGAAATGTCCTTCATAATTTGGAGCCCACTTCCCCCTGTGGTCCTTTTGAGCTTGTGATACTTTCTTTAAGACAAGATCTCTGTTCACTCCTCTGTGAGGCTAATCGGCAAGTGTACCGAGTCGCACAAGTAATATAAAACGTTGGTGGCGACTCCGCGCGTATTCCTTTCGTGGAACACGCATCCCGCGAGTCACGCGTTGCCCTCCCGCCGAAGGGTAGGTTGCGACAATAGGCTTAAAGGAACAGTCAAACCAAGTGTCTTTACCCCTAAGGCCAAGACTCCGAAGAATCCGTCAGGGCCTCACCTTCCTGATTCAGGTCCAACCCCTAAAATAATTTTTGCAAGCAGACACTGCTCATGAATTATACAATACCCATGACCTCACACTCGTGTTTCAAACATGTTTAACACATTGCACTACAATTTAACACTGGTTCCTAACTAGGAACCCACACTTTCTCTTTAACACTGCGTATTAACACTTTTCTCAATATAAACACTGGTCGGGTTATTGTATAATTCACAGCTCACAACACAATTATTGTCACATCAAGTGTTAAACACACACACTTATTCACAACCAAATATCATGCCACAATTAAACATCTCATAATGTCACAATCCACCATCATAGGTTTACATGTATTTCACAAATTAACACATGTTCAACTTTGTACTTATACTCAATTTCAACAATAATATTATAAGCAGACACTGCTCATGAATTATATAATAGCCACGACCTCACACTCGTGTTTCAAACACGTTTACACATTGCGTTATAATTTAACACTGGTTCCTAACTAGGAAACCTACATTTTATTTTTAATATTGCGCATCAACATTTTTCTCAAGATAAACACTGGTCGGGTTATTGTATAATTCACAGTTCACAACATAAGTAATGTCAAATCAAGTGTTAGCCACACACTTATTCACCACTAAAACTCATGTTCACAACTTCGCATCTCATTATGTCATAATCAACCATCTTATGTTTACGTGTATCTTGCAATTTAACACATTCAACTTTGCACTTATACTCAATCTCCATGACAATATTATAATCTCAAAGTAATATATTATTCTACAATTCATCATATATTCAATTTATCACTACAATTTCAATCACAATTTCATAATCCCAATATAACAATTTATACAAAAGGTTTATCACAACATGGGGAGTAAAACCCCTCAAATAATTTCACACAATTATATCAAAATCAATTAATCAAAATCAGAGGTATGAAAACACCAAGAGCACTCAATTTTATCAACCAATTGGCATTAGGACATCAATATCATATTTATAATCATAAAGGAAAAATTATAATTCAATAAACCTCCCAAAATAAACCCCAATTTAATCTTCTAAGGATCCCTACACATGTTCATTCTAACCTCAATTGCGATAAACTCATCCCTTACCTCTAAGCGGGCTCACGTGTGTATTGTGAAAACAATAGCAGCATCTCTAGTAGTTTCCTGAGATTCCTCAAGTTTTTTCTCTGGCTGTTTTGACAATGTTCCCAAACGTTAGAGAAAAAGAGAAGGGATTGAAGCCTTCATTCCACTGTCTACGTGCGATGAGTATTTCTCCATTTTCAGATGTTCTTTTGCAAATCCCAATGGTAAAGATGTGCGGAAATGAAACGCAAATCACATATCAAAATTTCATGACAATCCAACGGTCAACGATTCCGATATCATAGTTTTACTAAGACAGTTCTGCGTTTCTGCGGGAAAAGGAAATTTACGATGAAAAGGATATTTCTCTCAGCTCCGACATGATTTTATAATTCCCAATGGTGAAAATCTTTGGAAATGAGTTCCAAACCTAGTTCTCAAATTTCATGACGATTCAACAGTTAATGAGTTAGAGATAGTCATTTTACTGAGACATGTTTTGTGGTATGCGGGAAAAAGAGATGGTTTTGTGAGGGAAAAAGAAAAAAGGAAATTGAGAGAGAAATGAGGTGTAGAAACTTTCAGACCTAACATGTCTCTGTTTATAGTCAGGGTACTCACAACCTATCATTTACTCTATTTATTTATTTTTTATTTTATAAAAACAAACTCTATTTTATTCCCTATCAAATGAATAAATAAAATGTCCTTTTCATTTTCTCTCAAACCATTGTTTTAATTAATAAAGTTATTTCTCATTATTTATTTAATTATAAAAACCTCATCATTTTTATAAAACTCTATTTATTTATAAATAACAATCCTTTTTGAATTAGTTTTAAAAAAATGGGATGTTACAATAGAGTTCAAACTCATTACCAAGAGTTGATGAATTCCTTCTTGATTAATCATTAATTATACAAATATTTAATCATATCTAATATTCATTCAACTAATGCCCTAAGGCATTAGGCGACTAAAATTAAAATATAATAAATAACTTGTTAATTACTATGATAATCTCATGCCAAAAGAAACTATTATATTTCTTCTTGACAATTTCCTATTGACAAATTAAAGTAATATTAACCATTAGAAAATTTTAATTGAGTCAGTTAAATGATGACATCCAAATGTATATCATCTATATATGCAATTTAGTAAAGGAAATGGTCATCTATTAATCTTTATCCAATAAAGACTATTACACACACACACACACACACAGATATATATATACATATATATATATATATATATATATATATATATATATATATATATATATATATATATATATATATATATATATATCGATCTATCTAAATTGTTGATGTCCTATTCACAATAATCTTATAATAAAAAACAATTTAAATTAAAACTATAAAGAACTTGTTTCTTATTATCATAATCTCTATCATGATAACAAGTCTTTAATTTTAATCAAGGACTTGTCAAATTAATATTTTAATAAAATAATATGATAATAAAATAAAGAAAAATTATTTACTATAATTGATAGCATGATAGATTGAATCTTTGACATATACATATTTATTCATAACAGACCACGGTAGGGAATCTACAACACTTACACATTCTGCTCAATTTATCAAGTTAACCCCCTGAGTAAATCTTCTAATTCAATAATTCGATTCTGTATAGGTAAATCCATGTCAATTAAAGACTCCATGCATAGATGAGCAAGAACCATCCTTACATTGAAGCAACACTCATTTTGGAAATAGAGTTTTAATGTCAAAAAACTATCAAAAAGTAAATTTTACTTATTCTTCTAGACCTAAACTACTAATAGTTTGCTTTGGAGGCGAGTTCTACCATGCGTGAGTTAGTGGAGTTTGGCACCATGCCTGAATAAATATGGGTCATCCGATCTAAACGTCTTTTTAATGTGTGCATTGGATTTGGTATGGTAAGGTGGTACAGGTGTAGGGTAACACTTTTTTTATGTCTGCTAATTTTACAGATAACAACATTTTAACTTATTATGCCACTTGGTTTTTTGAATTGTAAAAAGAAAGCGCGAGGAACCCGAGTGTATTTGATTAGGTTTGAAACAATAAAAACCTTTCAATGAAAGTACTTTTGTCGCCTAAACTTTCTGATTGGGGTGTAAAATTTCTGATGGGGTCATTGGTGGGAGGTGACTAGCTGTTTATACCTTCGCCAGGAATATCACCCATGGTAAGTTGCGTCTGTTTTAGTTCTTTTGTTGTAGCTTTCTATTTTCTCGATCTACTTCCCTTTCATCGATGAATCTTCTGATAACCAACCCCGTTGTTTTTTGGTCCAGATGGTGAATTCTTTTTTGTAACTGATACTTTGTTTCCCTGTTTATGCCGATCTACTCCCCTTTCATGTTGTTGTTTGTTTGTCAATTTTCCATTTGATTGATAAAATTTATTGAGGAATACTCTGCATCATGCATTATTTCTTTTCAAAAGGGTCGTGTAGGTTTTGGAAATTTTTTATTCACAAATGGCCATGAATTTGTTTGACTTTGTTTTTTTATGGTTTGTGTGGGATAATCAACGCTCCCACAAATAAAATTATCCATATCCACAAAAGGATCCTGAGAACACATACAAAGATTACACCGTAGGAAAATAATAACAAACACAAAAATTTAACATGATTCGACACCTCTTGCCTACGTTCACGGAACCGTCTCAAAAATATTTTCACTATCACAAGAATGATTACAAGATTGTAACTCACCTCAAATAGTGTATTACTCTACAAATCCAAGTACCTCACTCAATGGTTACAAGAAATGACAACACTATCGCACAAAGACATTTTTCTCTCAACAAAGTGACTTTGGTTCATAATCTCTCTTCTCACACACTCTATCTTCATGTGTTTTTTCTCCACTAATTCTCTTCTCTATTTATAGTGAAGATTGCCACTAACTATAGTAAATAAGTTCTCTTGGAAGTTGAAACAAAAACAAATTCCAATACATCCATTGAAATAATCTTTGTCTAGTAAAATGCAATCTTCCACTTGTTTCTCCAAAGGGCTCGCAAAACCCAAGGTCCGCCCTTGGTGAGTTCTACTGGTCATTTCTCCAAAGGGCTCGCAAAACCCAAGGTCCACCCTTAGTGAGTCCTACAGGTTGTTTCTCCAAAGGGCTTGCAAAATGCAAGGTCTGCCCTTCTACAAGAGCACGTCTCCAATATGTGTCACTCCATGAAGTAACACATATGCAAGAGCACAGTTCGTGCACTACACACACCATGCTCGTCAAACTCAAGGTCCTTCCTTGGTGAGTCCTACAGGCTTGCACATCACATCTCTAGTACGTGCCACTCCATGAAGTGAATCGTATGCAAGAGCACGACGTGTGCGCTGCACACACCAGGCTCGGAAAACCCAAGTTCCTCCCTTGGTGAGTCTTACAGGTTGGCTTTCCAAAGGCTCGTTAAACATAAGGTCTGTCCTTGGTGAGTCTCATAGGTTCGCAAGACCCAAGGTCCGTCCTTGATAAGCCTTGATGCAGGTCTACAGGCTTGTCAAAACCTAGGGCAAACACGTCCTTGGTTCAAGGCTTGTTAAACCCAAGTTTCACCCTTAGTGAGCCCCTCTTTTGCCAAGTTTCATCTCCACAGGAACTCATGGTACACAAGGTCTTCCCTCGTTAAACCCAAGGTCTACCCTTGGCCAGCTTACTCCTCAAGAACCATGATGAAAACAATCAAAGGTCCAGGTTCCATAAGACGAACTATAACTAGATTGATTGACAAGACCTTCAACCAGGGGAAAATTACACTAACTCCTCATGAACATCAGAGGAGAAGCTCCACAAAGCGAAAAGGAAGCACCATTGCAGGAGTGACAAGACCTTTAATCAAGTTGAAATCAAACATGAGATGATTTCATCTACCTCTTTACTTCACACAAGACCACCAAGGCCTTGCTTCTTACATCACTGAGGTCTTTCTTTCCACATCGTCAAAGATTCCACTCTCATCATAATGACCTATTCATACTACCATAAGTAATGGAGCATTGCATAGACAAAGGCAATATACATAACATACACATAGGGCAAAATTTGTCAACACAGGAAAAACATGTGCATTGAAGAAAACTAATAATTGTCATCATTACAAGGCCTTTGCGGCCTAAGTCCAACAATGAATAAAAGAAGAAAATAAACAGAAAATAACCTAAACATTGGCATCATCAGCATCTTGCTCCTCAATAGCCTCCTCTTCAGTGGCAATATCTTCCTTGTCCAGTAGAACACAGTTCTTTACATACTTGAAAGGGTCAAAAAGACCCAAGTCAAGGTCCTTGGTGAAGAACCTGGCTTGCCTGATAGCCTTGTTGAATCCTTTTTCATGCTTCTCCACAGCCTCCTTCTTGCACATTATCACCTTCGCTTCAAGCTTCTTCTTGGTCTCCCTCTCCTTAGCCACTTGCTGCTCAGACTTTGACTCTTTCAGTCGAGCCTCAAGGTCCACCACCAATTTGGCAAGCTCATCATGCTTTGCCATAATGCCTTCCACTTGGCTAGCCAAGTCCTTTTGCTCCTACTGCAAGTCCTTACAACATTCGAACAACTTATCACCATCCAACCTGGTGCGCAACAACTTGGCCAAAATGCCCCTAACCTTGGAAGACAGTTGGTGGTTTGACTTCACAACTTCAATGAAGGCAATGGTGGCCCTAGCTACCTTAGGGCGCTCTTGTCTCCAAACCATGCGACCAGTAGCCATCCATTTGGTGACCTTTGCCTCCAAGGATGCCACCTTGCGTAGAGCCTCTTGGTGTCGCTGTGCATTCTCCTCCAGAATTGCCAAACTTCTCTTGAGGAAAACCTTGGTAGAATTCGCAGCGTTCTACACCCCATCTAATCGAATAAGGTTCTTATCAAAGGTTCACACAAAGCTAATCGAGGTCTTTTGCTCCGGCTTGTAATTTGCACCCCATAGTGAATCAACATCATAGGAGGTGTACAGGTGATCCAAAGAGATAGGGACAAGAAGATGAGGAAGGCGACACTGCCACCAACACAGAAAAGGGCAGAGTCGGTGAAGCCAAAGAAGAAGGAGGTGGCATCACATGAGCACTCATGGTCATCACACCGACACTCAGCAAGGGTGCAACAATGATAGACGAAGGCGCCACAACAAAACCAGCCGAAGCAGCCAACATACTAACTTTAGCAGCAGGAGTGACCACTTGAATAGGCACAACATGAGGTGATGGAGGAGCAAGAGTAACAATAATAATAGCAACAGGAACAACGATTGTAGCAACAACATGAGCATAAACTTCGGTTGATGTCGGAGGTGTTAACCCTGTGGCTTGCCTTAGGGCACGAAGGCTCAATGGGGCCCTCGACTTCTTACGGCCCGACACCCTAGCGCCGTC
This sequence comes from Glycine soja, assembly GCF_004193775.1. Lineage (NCBI taxonomy): Eukaryota > Viridiplantae > Streptophyta > Magnoliopsida > Fabales > Fabaceae > Glycine > Glycine soja. The sequence goes on along the minus strand of NC_041010.1, from coordinate 25,369,804 downwards.
ATCTCGCATCGTCTTAGCCAAAATAGAGGAAGGAGAACTAGGGGCAACCTCAGCAGCACCAATAACAAGGCCAACCTCAACAGTAGGTTGACCCCCTTCCCAAGCAACAGGAGCGATAGTGGATGATGGCACAATCCCGCCAGTAGGTTCGACTTGCTTCACAAGTGGCATCCAAGGGAAGTCACCCATAATTCTTGCAAAAACAAGCAACAATAACATAATAAATGTCAATTCAGACCACAAACACAGTTCAGACACAAAGAAGGAAGACAAGGAAAAAACATTAACAGTCCAAGGCAATGAGGGGATTGCTCGTCGAGGGAAGAGACAAAATTGTCCATGCGTCCAGTAAGGTTGATAGCTACTCCACAATAGCATTGCTATTTACTCCAAAAGAGTAAACAAATCCTCATCAAATGACTTGAACCTGGTGGGGTCAGATTGCCAATAGAATGGGAAGCAGGGCTCCCCGTCCTTGTTGAACATTAGTGGTAAACCATCAACCACGATATCAGTAGCCAAAACCTTGAATAAACGTCCTTGAAGTGGTGAAAGACGTTTGAGTTGAAGTCAAATAACTTCTTGGAAACGTTGTTCATGGAGACCCAACCAATGTTGCCAGTCAACTTCATCTAGAAGAAATACAAGAAAGTCGACAAACTAGGCTGAATGTTGAAGAATGGGCACAAAATGTCAAAGGCCTTCACCATGGCCCAACTGTTTAGGTGGAATTAGGAAGGGGCCATGTTCAAGTTCTCAAGTGGAGCACAATAGAAAATAGTCAAGGGGAGAATGAGACCCATGACCTCAAACAAACACTTGTACAGGAAGAAGAATGGTGGAATGCCTGACACCACCCTCAAGAAGGGAAAGTCATCACTCTCAGAAGCTTGGATGACTATCTTGCAGGATTCCTTAGGGTCTGCCAGCTTCACTTGGCATTGCAGTGCAACAACATTTGCTGAAGAGGTGAGGGAGGACTTACACTTCAAAACATCGTCCCTCACTCACTCATAGCTAGCAACGGTAGGTGGGAACAATGGCGACCAATTGCTATGGCTACTGTTCACAGCCGGCAAGTGCACTGGATCACACAAGTAGTATAAAACGGTAAGAACCGAGTATCGAACTCTCGGGGAACTTGTGTTATCTGGCAAGCTACTTCGATAAATAGGCATCTGGTATGAAAATATAATTGTGGTTATGGACAGGTATTTAAACTATCTAGGCAAAAAGAAAGAAAATCACGCAAGAGAAATACTGTGTAAAAACAAGTAGAGAAAGCATTGGTCTTCCTCATAGGTTCCTGATGCTAAAAAGGATGTTCTCTATTTAGCAATGCTCATGCATTCCTATGTTGTCTCCTGGACTGCTAGACCCCGATTCCTCATGATAGCCTAGCCTAGTCCTGATCAAGCCTTATCCGCAGATCCCTCTTGTAAGACTAAACTCAACCAAGACCGCATTAAGACACACATACACAACTAAGTTCTTGTACCCCGATCCCTCGTGATAGCACAACAACTTAGTCCCGTACTACCAAGGACTTTTGAGTCAGACCAGTTCCCACTGTTGAATGACCCTAACAGAGCATGCATCTACATGATCAAGGTAAAAGCACACTGGAATGAAAATCAGATAGCACAGAGAACACACAAAACATCATTACATAAATAGAAATATATTTACATCAGGTACCTACAGGGAAAATCCAACAGAGGATTTAGCTTTCCATAGTCTGGAAACCTCCTTTACAACAAAGAGAAGAACAAGATGAAAGACTGCAAAAACACAAGTGGTGAGGAAGTCTCCTTCACCTCTAGGATCTCAAAATCACTCACAAACTCATCTCATGTTCTCAGAATAGCTTCCACTTCAAACTCGTATCTCTGTAGATCCTCACATAGCAAAATCTCTCATAACTCTTTGGAACTTGGACCTTTCTCTCGCTAGAACTACCTAAACATGCAAAAGCTTCAAGCCAGGGCCATATTCTCATGCATGCGGAGGCTTCTTCAAGAAAAAATCCAAACTCCATTTGCAAATCTAATTTCAGGCTTAAATAGGTGGCCTTGTTCGTGCTCGTGCGCTTAGCGCACATATGGACCGCTTAGCGCACGTTAGTGAATTTTGGCTCAGCGCGCTTGTCTCGCTTAGCGGATAAGCTGAAGCGGTGCGCTTGATGACCTAGAGCGGTGCGCTTAGTGAACTTGACAGCTCATCTTCTTTTGGATTCTTCCTCGCGCTTAGCCACTGATTGTCACACTTAGCGAATGCTCGCTAAGCCATCACTTTTACCAATTTGCCTAATTAACCTGAAATTGAGGGAAATTGATTATTAAACACACAAAACAAAAGTATAAATTATCTATTACCTATATTTAACATAAAGTACTTATAATATTACAAACAACTATAAATTGGAGAAGTTTGATACAATATACACAGGTTTTATCCATAAAAGATAGTCGTATTCATCGACTAACAACTCCCCCAAATCTACAGTTTTGCTTGTCCTCAAGCAAAAGAGAATAACTCACTTGTCCTCAAGTGATAAAACATGCAGTGATTATGTACAGGGGTGTATGCATCAAAATTTATTGATTGCATGATGAGAAAGATGAAGCAATGTGTACCTATCACTTGTTTTCACAGAACTTGCAGCCAGACAAAGAGGAGAACAAAATGTGAACTATACAATTGGATGAAGTTAATCATAGGACAGATATCAAGGAAAGTAGCTCAAACCACAGTCTCACGGCTTCTGTTTCACTCAAGCACAAGTGTTTAAGCTATTCATTGATAATAACTAACAGGAGGTCCAATCTTTGCATTTCATCTCATGCCATCAAGTCAGAAATGTATAAACAGAATCAGAAGGACTTTCTCAGGCTTGTAGTGAGGCTTGGCTACAAAAATTCATTGGTTTTTCAAGGATTCAAAGGTTTAGATTTTAATAGAGCACAAATCCTTGACTTATCCCAATGATCTTTTCTTGTTTTGTAAAAAAATAGCCTTCTCACTATTCCTTTTTCTTGATTTACTTTTGACCTTATTGTAACATCACAACTTATTTTTTTTTTTAACATACAACTTATTTGTTGTGTGTGCTGATGCTTAACCTTTTTCTTTTCATTCTTTTCAACTTTTCTCCCCCAAATTTAGAGTAAATTTTTCTTGAACCATATGCTCTCCTAGAATCAAAACAAGGTATCAGGAGATAATTATTTAAGTTTAGGGTTCAATTCATGACAAAATCATTCAGCCTATACAGGGAGCAAAGGATGCAATTATCATTCAAGGTAAGCTATTTGGTCAGAGAGCTTGTGTATGTACAATCATGGCCTTCATGTCCTCATTTATACATTTCATTCTAAAATTTAGAGATTCATGCAAAGATTATCACTCATAGTTTAAGGTCACAGTGATCGAGGTCGTACCTGAATCAAATAAACATTAAAAATGCAATATCTAGGAAGTGATCCTAGGTCGTCTCCCAATGAGCAATGGTCAACCAACATTCATAATAGATAGTGATAAAATAGTAACGAATTGGGGGGTGTTTGTTCTTGTAATTTAATCAGCAAGCAAATTTTAATTAGAAAATAACAGAATTAAAACATGTTTCCCCTTGATTCAAAAGCAAGTCTCTTATCCTAGGTTACGAGGATTTATCCCTAACCAGTTCAACCACTTAATCCAACCCTAAATTAAATTACTAAGCGAAAATTAACATAAGGATGTCATTATGTGATTAAGCAACACATACACCAATTAATTATGAACGAAACTGATCATTAAGCATGAACGTAAATTAAGTGCAGAGATAATTAATCAAGCACTAAGCATGCATGGATTAATAGCAACAAATACAGAGTAATTGATGAAGAGGAAAAACTAATCAGTTTTCAATAGTAATAACCAAACCTCAAAGAGAGCTGTGCTTGATGCTCAAGAGAAAACAACGCTGGAGACTTAGTCTTCCATTAATCAGCAGAAAATGAAATTGTAGATTGAAGCAGAAACGAAATTGTAGAAAATGAATTTTATTCTACGTGAATAGTGTGCATGAACAGTAATAACAACTAGAATTGCAAAACCCTCAAATTATTCTCCTCTTCCAAAAAAAACCCCTAAACTAAAACCCCGGTGCTGTTATATAGGTCCTCAGCCCCAAAGCTTACAAATCTATTTTAAATCCAAGCCCATAAACGAAATAAAATAAAATCTGGACAAGATAAGATAAGATTGGATGAAATAAAATCTGGACGAAATAAAATCTAGATGAAATAAAATCTGGATAAGATAAGATTTGATAAAATAAAATTGTCTACTCTCTTCAAGTCCAAGCCCAATTCTAGATTCAAGCCCAATTGCTTATAATTCTCCTTAAATTAAATTAAAAACACAAAATTAGTCAAGTAGGCCCTAATGATAAAACTGCATAATTAATTTGACAATTAAGGCTAATCAGTAATTAAAATGGTGACAAAAAGGGTTAAGAAATAGGAGAAAATAATGACACATCACACACTCTCACCGGTTTTTTGGTTCAAGCTTTTCTTTCTCAATCAATCTGTCTACTGACTAACAATTCTAAATGCAAGTTCACATTCTTGTTCTTTCTTTGTTTGACATGCACATTTGCTCAAATTCATGAAAGGAAACACAAATTCCATCAAAATCATGCATTCAATTTAAAACAAAGTCATACTGATCGAGGCCGTACCCGAATCAAATAAACATTAAAAATACAATATCTAGGAAGTGATCCTAGGTCGTCTCTCAGTAAGCAATTATCAACCAAACATTCATAATATATGTTAATCAAACAGTAACGAATTGGGGGAGTTTGTTTGTTTTTGTGAATTAAATAGCAAGCAAACTGGAATAAGAAAATAACAGAATTAAAACATGTTGTTTCCCCTTGATTCAAAAGCAAGTCTCTTATCCTAGGTTACGATAATTTATCCCTAATCAGTTCAACCACTTAATCCAACCCGAAATTAATTGACTAAGAAAAAATTAACATAACGTTGTCATTATGTGATTAAGCACCGCATACACCAATTAATCCCTCTCACAAGTCCATTAAGCATGAACGAAACTGATCATGAAGCATGAACGTAAATTAAGCACAAAAACAATTAATCAAGCATCAAGCATGCATGGATTAATAGCAACAAATACATAGCAATTGGTGAAGGGGAAAAACTGATCAGAATTCAATAGTAATAACAAAACCTCAAAGAGAGTTGTGCTTGATCCTCAAGAGAAAACAACACTGGAAACTCAGCCTTCCATTAATCAGCAGAAAACAAAAACAAATTCAAGGGCAGAAGTAGAAAACGAAATTGCAAATTGAATCAGAAAATGAAATTTATTGCTACATGAACAGTGTGCGTGAATAGTAACATGCAAAACCCTAAAATTCTTATCCTCTATCCACAGTCTCCCTTCTCTAAAAACCCTGGTGCTGTTATATATGTCCTCAGCTCCAAAGCTCACAAATCTGTTTTAAGTCCAAGCCCAAAAATGAAATAAAATAAACCGGGCCAAATAAAATAAAATTGGACGAAATAAAATAAAGTTGTCTGCTCTCTTCAAGTCCAAGCCGGTTCAGCCCAATTTTGGATCCAAGCCCAATTGCTTATAATTCTCCTGAAATTAAATTAAAAACACAAAATTAGTCAAGTAGGCCCAAATGATAAAACTGCATAATTAATTTGACAATTAAGGCTAATCAGTAATTAAAATGGTGACAAAAAGGGTTAAGAAATAGGAGAAAATAATGACACATCAAATTCCCCCACACTTTAGCCTTTTGCACTCCTAGGCAAAATCAAAAGCAAAGCAAGGAACAAATCCCGAGACATTAAAGAGAGACAAACAAACACAAAAACATTTACATATTTTTCAATGAATCTCAAGGAATGGGCAACATCCAACACGTAAAGAGTTAAAGAATCAAGGTAGTCATGAAAATCATCCAAGCACCTCAAACATGGCAAGATAGTCAATCAGCTCAAAAATGAAAAGTGATAAAGCCTCACAAGATATGCACTCTATCTCTCAAGTGTCTAGGCTATTGTTTACTCTCAGAGCACCCATGAAAACAAACACCACATAGACTTGGCAAAACTCTAAAATTGACAACCAAACTCGACAAACACATACACATGAGAATCAAAAGGTCTTTCAAGGTTGTAATGGGGCCAGGGACAAGGTAGAGGAAAGTATGGGATAAGTTAGCTAAAACCCAAAGGAATAGAGGAGCAATGGGGAATAAGTGGAAATTAAGCAAAAGTAGTAAACCCAAAACCTCTAATATCAACAAAATCAACCAAGTCTTCAAACCAGTCTAAGACCTCATTTATTCAACTTCATTCTTTTTCTATTTTTTTATTTTATTTTTTTTTAATTTTTTTAGAACAGAAAAACAAAAATTTAAAAGCATTTTGAATATTTGAAAAATAAAGCAACAATTAGGCTCAAAGGGGCTATCAAAGGAATTAATTCAAGGTAGGCTCATTTGGCTAGAGGCTTATAAGAACGAAAATGCCTAAATCATCTCCCAACATGCATGTGAACCAAGAAGTATCAACAAGAGTCAAGCCAAGACTATTGTGCAAGCAATCAATGGGGCAAAACACACCGAATAGAATAGATGATGATGGCTCAAAATATCACAAAGGGTAAATCTATCACTTTCAATTCGACCTTTCAAAACTAACTTGGCATGTAGAGAAAAACAAGGATTTCAATTCACAAAATGCCAAGAAACTCCTATTTCAAAAACAATTACCCATCACCTATACATAACCCAAAATTCAAAGAGAAACATGAAATGTTGTACACAAAACATAAAACCAAAATAAAAAAATTAACCTAGAAAACCCAAAATAACAAAATTAACCAAGAAAACCAAAAACAAAGAACAATCTCCCCCCACACTTAAACAACACATTGTCCTCAATGTAGCACAATCATAAGATCAAGAACAATCAATAAATTTGGACACATGCAATAAAAGTAAAGAAGGAAACAGAAAAAGAAAACTCCCTAAGTCATGGCGGAAGAGAAGTAGGGCGAAGTAAGGAAGTCTCCTCCACCACTACATCCACTAAGGAGGGATTTGTGAGGAATGGTTTCAGCCGATGTCCATTAACCTTGAAGCTCTTATCTGTGGATTCACTTTTGATCTCAACTGTACCATAAGGAAAAACATTAGTCACTACAAAAGAACCAATCCACTTTGACCTCAACTCACCACTCATGAGTCCGAGCCTAGAGTTATACAATAAAACTTTTTGTCCAACCATGAAGTCCTTCTTAGCTATCAAGCTGTCATGGAACTTCTTGGTCTTCTCCTTGTAGAATTTGGAATTCTCATAGGGTTCTAAATGGAACTCATCTAGCTCACTTAGTTGCAACTTCCTTTCCTCTCAAGCCTGATCAATAGAGAAGTTGCAGGTCTTTACAGCCCAGTAGGCTCTATGCTCTATCTCTACGGGAAGAAGACATGCCTTACCAAAGACAACCCGATAAAGAGACATTCCTATGGGTGCTTTGTAGGTAGTCCTATGCGCCCAAAGAGCATCATCCAGCCTGGTGCTCCAATCCTTTCTGTTTGGCTGCACAATCTTCTCCAAGATCCTTTTTATCTCCCTGTTGGAAATCTTAGCTTGCCCATTAGTTTGGGGGTGTTAAGGTGTGAAAATTCTGTGCACAACCCCGTACTTTTTGAGCAAGGCATACATGGATCTGTTACAAAAATGGGTGCCTTGATCACTAACGATGGCTCTGGGACTCCAAACCTGCAAAACAAATTAGATCTAACAAAATCCACAACAGCCTTAGCATCGTTAGTTCTGGTGGCTTTTGCTTCCACCCATTTTGAAACATCATCAACAGCAAGGAGAATATAAACAAAACCAAAAGAGACAGGGAAAGGCCCCATAAAGTCTATACCCCAGACATCAAAGACCTCACAGAACAACATGGGTTGTTGAGGCATTTGCTATCTCCATGAAAGTGAGTCGCCTGCTCTCTAACAAGGCTCACAAGTGCTACAGATTCTCCATGCATCCTTGAAGATGGTGGGCCAATAGAAACCGTAGTCAAGCACCTTGCGAGTTGTCCTCTATATGCCAAGATGGCGACCTGGTACGGAAGAATGACAGAATTGCAGGACCAAGTCAATCTCATGGTCGAGAATGCATCTCCTAATAACCTGGTCACTGCATAACTTCCACAAATAGGGGTCATCCCAAATATAATGCTTAACATCGCTCTTAATTTTTACAGTTTTAGCTTTGGATGCTAAGGGAGGAAAAATAGAAGCAACCAGATAATTCACAATATTAGCAAACCAAAGAGTGGGGAAGGAATCAGAAATATTATACAAAATGTACAAATGGTCATCCAGAAAATCATCCCAAATGGGTGAGTCCTCAGACGTTTGCTCAATCCTACTCAGGTGGTCAGCCACGAGGTTCTGTGCACCGCTCCGATCACGGATCTCTAAATCAAACTCTTGGATCCAAAGCATCCACCTGATCAATCTAGGCTTTGATTCAACCTTCTTCAACAGGTACTTCAGAGTTGCATGGTCAGTATAAACAATAACACGAGTACCAAGCAAATATGAACAAAATTTCTCAAGAGCAAAAACTATCGCTAATAGCTCCTTCTCTGTGGTAGTGTAATTTGCTTGGGCAGCATCCAAAGTTCTGGAAGCGTAGTAGATCACCCGAGGCAGCTTGTCAATCTTTTGAGCAAGGACAACCCCCAATGATTAATTGGATGCATCGCACATCAGCTCAAATGGGGCTGTTCAATCAGGTGCCTGAATGATAGGGGTGGTAGTCAACACACGCTTAAGGCAATCAAAAGCCTCCTTGCACCGGTCATCAAAATCAAACTCCACCTCTTTTTGCAGCATATTGGATAGTGGAAGGGCCACTTTGCTAAAGTCCCTGATAAAGCGCCTATAAAACCCTGCATGGCCAAGAAAAGAACGAACCTCTCGCACACAAGAGGGGTAAGAAAATTGTGAAATAACAGTTATTTTTGCAGGTCTACCTCTATGCCCTTATTGGAAATGATATGCCCTAAAACTATACCGTGTTCTACCATGAAGTGACATTTTTCAAAATTCAGCACATGGTTAGTTTCAAGGCATCTATTAAGAACTCTATCCAGACTATCCAAACATGCATAAAAAGAGGATCCATAAACAATAAAATCATCCATAAACACCTCTATGCAACTCTCTAAAAAATCACTGAAAATGATAAGCATACACCGCCGGAAGGTACCAGGGGCGTTGCATAGGCCAAAGGGCATCCTCTTATAGGCAAAAGTGCCAAAGGGATAGGAGAATGTGGTCTTTTCTTGATCCTCAGTAGCAATATGAATTTGTAAATAACCAGAAAAACCATTAAGAAAATAGTAATGAGACTTACCTGCCAAGTGCTCAAGCATTTGATCTATAAATGGCAGGGGAAAATGATCTTTTCTGGTTGCCTGGTTCAGCCTCCTATAATCAATGCAGACTCGCCAGCTGTTCTGCACTCTTGTGGGGATAAGCTCATCCTTCTCATTCTTGATCACTGTGAGACCTGTCTTCCTAGGAACCACTTGGAGTGGACTCACCCATTGGATGTCAGAAATGGGGTAGATGATTCCAACTTGTAAGAGCTTGGTCACCTCCTTTTTCACCACATCTAGAATGACAAGGTTGAGTCGCCGTTGTGGCTGCCTCACTGGCTTAGCTTCATCCTCTAAAAGTATCCTATGCATGCAGGTAGACGGGCTAATACCAGGAATGTCTTCTAAAGTCCATCCAATGGCTTTCTTGAGCACTAGCAACAACTTCTCCTCTTGCTCAGCAGCAAGGGAGGCAGAGATGATCACTGGAAATTTTTCCTTGTCCTCCAAGTAAGCATACTTGAGGTTTGTTGGTAAGGGCTTCAACTCTGGTGTAGGTGGTGGCTGAACAGTGGGAGGAACAAGGGTAGGAGAAGAAGAAGGTTCCTCGGCCTGTACCTCATAAAGCAAGTCAGAAGTATATGTACTTCCTGCAACATGGTTAGTGCATTCTGACTTTAAAAAATCAACATCAAGAGGTACAACATTCAGAAAATCAAAACCAGACTCAAATTCAAATTTACTCTCAGCATAAAAATCAGATACATGATCAAATTCAAACTCAGATTCAGATTCATTGCATGAGGAATAACAAGTATGCAGATCAGATAAAAATGGATGTTTCCTACCATGAAGAGAATCAAAATAAAACATATAATCATCAACAATCTGATCAAGTATCTTAGCACGAAAAACAAAATGATCCTCGGAGGGATGTTTCATGGCATCATGAATGTTAAAATGAACAATAATATCGCCAAATTCCATAAACAATGTGTCAGCATAAACATCTATCTTGGTTTGAGTTGTTTTCATAAATGGCCTGCCTAAAATAATTGGAACTAAACCATGGGAAAATCCCTTTTCCATATCAAGAACATAAAAATCAGCAGGAAAACTAAGTTCGCCAACCCGAACCAACACATCCTATATGAAACCTGCGGGGTAAGCAACACTTCTATTTGCCAAATGAATCACCACATTTGTAGATTGCAAAGGTCCAAGAGATAAAGAATTGAAAATGGACAGAGGCATGACACTAACTGATGCTCCTAGATCTAGCATGGCATTCTCAAATTTGTTGTTCCCAATAATGCAAGGTATACAGAAAGTACCTGGGTCCTTACATTTCTCAAGAATGTGAGGAACAAATTTACCTATTAATGCTGACACATTTCTGCCCATGCTAATCTTCCATTGCCTTTGAGCTTCCTTTTGTGGGTGCACAACTCCTTTAGAAACTTGGCATATCTTTGAATTTGCTTGAGGGAATCTAGCAGAGGTATGTTCACCTCTACTTTCCTGAAGATCTCCAAGATCTCCTTATCCACTTCTTCCATCTTTTTGTTTGGAATTGCTCTAGGTGGAAATGGAAGAGGGATAGGAGGCTGCTGCACGTTAGAACTACTAGAAGAAGGTCCACCTGCATGAAAATTTTTGTTAGCTCCCTCTTGATCAGGAAGCTTTCTCTTTTGTGCAGCTAGCTCATCCTCTTTTTTGGCTGTAGAATGAAGTTTGACAGGTTCAGGTGTAGGTGCTGCTACTGGTGGAGGCACTTCAACTTACTTGCCAGACCTCAAGGTGATGGCACTCACATTTTTCTGATTCTGCACAGTTTGTGAAGGCAATTTGTCAGAATTTTAGGACTGAGCTTGGTTCAACTAAGTAGCCATCTGCCCTATCTGATTTGTCAGACTCTGAATGGAGGCTCTTGTTTCTTGCTGAAATTGCATATTCTGGATGGTCATTTGCCTCACTAACTCCTCTAAGGAAGGTTGAGAAAAGGCCTTAGTTGCTTGTTGTCTTTGTTGTTGTTGCTGCTGCTGCATTGGAGGAGGAACATATGGCCTGCTTGGACCAACAACATTCTGGAAAGGAAGGACAGGCTATTGTTGTTGTGGAGGGCTTGCCCATCTCAAATTTGGATGATTCCTCCAACCTGGATTGTATTTGTTGCTTGAGAGATCATAATTGTTCTACTGTTGTTGGTTTTGCTGCTGAGGAGGTCTATTATAAATGTTTGTAGCATGAGCTTCAGGTTGCTCATTGACTCCAGATTGCTGCGCAGAAGGACAGAGATCTGTATGGTGATCTGTAGAAGAACATAGATCGCAGACTCTTGCAACAGGTGTAGATGCAAATTTCTGATTCATGGCAAGCTAAGTTACTAGGTTGACCAAGGCATCAAGTTTTCCCTCAAGCTTTTTATTTTCAGCAGATGAAGATGAATCCATGGCCACCTCATGGACTCCTCTAAGGACAATGGCATCATTTCTTGCCCTGAATTGTTGGGAGTTGGAAGCCATCTTCTCAATCAAATTCCTAGCCTCAATAGGAGTCATATCACCAAGAGCTCCACCATTGGCAGCATCAATCATACTCCTCTCCATGTTGCTAAGTCCCTCATAGAAATATTGTAGGAGGCGTTGCTCAGAAATTTGATGGTGAGGACAGCTTGCACACAATTTCTTGAATCTTTCCCAGTATTCATACAAGCTCTCTCCACTAAGTTGCCTGATTCCTGAAATGTATTTTCTAATGGCAGTGGTCCTAGATGCAGGGAAAAATTTCTCCAAGAACACCCTCTTAAGGTCATCCCAGCTGGTAACATAACGTTGTCATTATGTGATTAAGCAACGCATACACCAATTAATCCCTCTCACAAGTCCATTAAGCATGAACGAAACTAATCATGAAGCATGAACGTAAATTAAGCACAAAAACAATTAATCAAGCATCAAGCATGCATGGATTAATAGCAACAAATACATAGCAATTGGTGAAGGGGAAAAACTGATTAGAATTCAATAGTAATAACAAAACCTCAAAGAGAGCTGTGCTTGATCCTCAAGAGAAAACAACACTGGAAACTCATCCTTCCATTAATCAGCAAAAAACAAAAACCAATTCAAGGGCAGAAGTAGAAAATGAAATTGCAAATTGAATCAGAAAATGAAATTTATTGCTATGTGAACAGTGCACGTGAACACTACATGCAAAACCCTAAAATTCTTCTCCTCTGTCCACAGTCTCCCTTCTCTAAAAACCTTGGTGCTATTATATATGTCCTCAGCCCCAAAGCTTACAAATCTGTTTTAAGTCCAAGCACAAAAATGAAATAAAATAAACCGGGCCAAATAAAATAAAATTGGATGAAATAAAATAAAATTGTCTGCTCTCTTTCAGTCCAAGCCGGTTCAGCCCAAATCCGGATCCATGCCCAATTACTTATAATTCTCATGAAAATAAATTAAAAACGCAAAATTAGTCAAGTAGGCCCAAATGATAAAACTGCACAATTAATTTTACAATTAAGGCTAATCAGTAATTAAAATGGTAACAAAAAGGGTTAAGAAATAGGAGAAAATAATGACACATCACATACACCCATTTTCACAAAAATAAATAAAAGTGTTTCACTGCCATGTCATAAAAAATAAGTTAAACTGTTCAAAATGCTCCAGGATAAGCATACTAACTATTCATATATAAAACTAGTAGTACATATAGACATAAAGGAAATACTGTACAAAAACCAAAATTATAATAATAATAAATCAAAAAGTGAAAAGTGTCATCAAGAATTAAAATTCTTGTGACTTGTCATGTGTTTCCTGTGTCTGACCATCCTCTTGATTTGTCAGTTGAAGAACTGGAGTAGTGGGAGGAGAAGTGTCCACAACTAGGACTGGTGTAGTTGGATCCTCTGGAATCTGTAGAAGAGGAGTGGAGGGGTGTGATGCTGGCTGAGGTGAGGGTAGGCTTACCACTTGTGCAGAAGGCTCTGAAGTAGCCTCAAGGGATTGCTCAGGAGTGGTAGTAGCTACCTGTATCACAGAAGCGGCACTGGGCTTAGCGACACAGGAGTGTCGCTTAGCGGAAATTGCTACGGTCCAGTGTTTTCAAAATTGGCTTAGCTGGCAAGGAGCCCGCTAAGCCTAAGGTTAGCCGCATGGATTTGAGCTTAGCCAAGAATAGGCTGCGCATAGTGGCACTACACTGAGCAGAAATTTCACTAAGTTATGGGAGCTCATCGACTGAAGCTCGCTTAGCTCAGCAGATGCCGTAACCAATTGCGCTTGGCTCAGGAATGCTCAGCTTAGTGTGCGGTGTAGATGCAAATGCCTTTGGTGTTTTGATGATGATCATGATGATATGATGCAATTGATGCAAATGGGCGTTTCAAGTTTAAATTCAAGACAATACTTCAAGAATACAAGTCACAACATCAAGATGATCACTAGTATATTAGGAAGGGAATTCCTAATTGAATTAGCAAAAGGTTTGGCCAAGTAATTTAAATTAAAAATTGCTTTTCAAAGGATTTACTCTCTGGTAATCGATTACCAAAGGATGTAATTGATTACCAGTGGCCAAAAATGCTTTACAACAGCTACTAAAAATTTGAATTCAAATTTTAGACTGTGTAATCGATTACACAATTTTGGTAATCGATTACCAGCAGTTAATAAATGTTTTAATTCAAATTTTAAAAGCTGTAATCGATTACACAAATCCTGTAATCGATTACCAGACAAGACTTTCAGAAAAATAATTCTAAAGAGTCACAACTTCTCAAAAGGTTTTTTGATGACCACCAATGATCTATATATATGTGATTTACAACACAAATTTGCAGAGTTTTTCAGAACAACAAGTGTTTATTCTCTAAAAGAGCAAAATCATTTTATCCTCTTAAGAATTCCTTGGCCAATTCAATTGTAATTCATTAAGGAATTATTTGAGTGCTCAATCTGTAAAATCTATCTCTTTCAAGAGAGATTCATTCTTCTTCTCCTTCTAATTCTCTAAGGGATTAAGAGACCGAGGGTCTCTTGTTATAAAAGAATTCTAAACACAAAGGAAGGATTGTCCTTGTGTGTTTAGAACTTGTAAAAGGAATTTACAAGATAGTGGAACTCTCAAGCGGGTTGCTTGGGGACTGGACGTAGGCACAAGGGTGTGGCCGATCCAGTATAAATATGAGTTTGCACTTTCTCTTCCCTTAAACTCCTTTATTTATTATTGCTTTATATTCATATTCAAATTGTTTTATTTGAATCAATATTTAAGAAGTTCATTGTTAAGGGAATTTATAATTTGAATAAAAAGATAAATAGATTTTTAATTGGGGAAGTAGTTTGGGATATCTTAATTCAACCCCTCTTCTTAAGATATCTGAGGCCACTTGTCTAACATGTGGCTATCACAAAAAAAAATGGTTAAGTAACCTGGGCTTAGCGATTCAGCCTCGCTTAGCCACAGGTAGTTCAGCAAGAGGATGAGTGTTCATTCTCAAAAGATGAACTCGCTTAGTGCAGTAAGTACGCTTGGCGAGTTCTTCAGATAAAGCTTATATACAATGAGTATTGACGAATTCGCTTAGTGCAGCATTCTCGCTTAGCGAGTTCATCACGTTTTCCAAAAAACACAACTCGTTTTCTCGCACTTTTCAAGCCTCTAAAAGGCATATCAGACATGCAATGTGTGTGCCATACTCAATTCAGTATACAAGCTTACATAGCCCTCATCTTAAACTAATTCTAACAAAACATAAAAACCCTAAAATTCTAAAGCTACAGTAAAGTCTTCTACCCTAAAGTTAAGACAAGAAAAAGAGAAAAAGGATCAAGGAACTTACTTGGACGGTGTATGATTGATGCTTCAAAGTCGAAAATGCACAAAGAGAGTACAAATGCAAAATGTGCAAATTTTTTTGGAGAGAGAGAATGCAAACGCGAGGTTTCTGTACTCTAACAAATTTGAGTGTAACTGTTGTTACACTCACTTAAGCAGTTTTGATACTTTCGCTTAGCGGACCATTTCGCTAAGTTAGCAAGAGAGACGTTTGGTTTCTAAACCAGGCTTGCTTAGCGAACGTGCGCTTAGCCGACGTTTCAAATTCGAATTTTTTTTAACAGAAACTCGGCTTAGCGTGCGAGTAAGTTTGCTTAGCGAGGTCTGCTGATTAGAAAAGCTGCAACTCTCGCTAAGCCTGACTCTGGCCAGCTTAGCTAAAATGATGCATCTTAAGTGCAGAGGAGCATGTGCTTAGCTGAGAGGTTCTCGCTTAGCGCTAAAATTGCCACAATGAATCTCGCTTAGCTTCCATGACTGGCGCTTAGCTTTATCGACCTTAGTTATGGCCGTAAGGAATTGCGCTTGGCGACAATAGGTTCTGCTTAGCCACTGATAAGTTGTCACTTAGCGATCAGACTAAAGCTTAGCTGAATTCAGATTGAATCGAAGTTAGCTTAGCTCAACCTTGGCCAACTTAGCGGACCAAATCAACCTCAAATGCAAGGGTTGGGCGCTAAGCGCTCAAGACTTGTGGCTTAGCGCATGAATAGAGATGCGCTTGGCGAAAGGACTGTTTCTCATAAAATGTTTTCTAAGTTA
Organism: Glycine soja; assembly: GCF_004193775.1. Taxonomy (NCBI): domain Eukaryota; kingdom Viridiplantae; phylum Streptophyta; class Magnoliopsida; order Fabales; family Fabaceae; genus Glycine; species Glycine soja. The sequence continues at coordinate 25,353,754 of NC_041010.1, read as the reverse complement.
TTTTTCAGTCCTTTTTCAAAGAAATTGAAACCCTTATGTTAAACATTCAAAGATTGGATGATATACTCCTATGTACAGATTACATAGTGTCATACCCTAATTTCGTACAGGGACCATCCATTGTTGGGATGCGACCCTCGTTTGACCTCTTCAAGGTACTTGGCACCCATCGTTAGGCAATTCGTGAAGTTCCGTGACATGCCGGAAGTTAAAAAAAGCATCGTTGCACAACTCGTGAATTTTCGTGACATGCCAGAAATTAAAGGGAAGTGTAAATGCACAATTCGTAAAGATCCGTAACATTCCGGAAGGCCAAAAAGGGATGATTACGTAATCCGTAAGGTTCCGTAACATTACGGAAAGAAAATAAGTATCGTTGCGAAATTCGTAAGTTTCTGTAACGTTACAGAAAAAGAATAAGCAAAAAAAGGCAAGGGGGTGTATTTAGTAAAAATGGGGGTGCAAATAGCAACCAGGCCCACTTGGGCCTTCCAGGATGTTCCTCCAGAAGACGGTTGCTTCTGGAGGAAGCAACCTAGCTCGCCTGGGCGAGCTGGGTGGCAAACATCTCCTTTCTTTTCCTATAAATAGGGGAAGGAGGGAAGAGCAAAAAGGTTCAACCCTCCTGGTATCTGAGATTCACTTAAAATTAGTGAGGAAAATTGTTTCTGTGAAGAAAATCCAAGCTGAGGCGCTTCCGTAACGCTTCCGTGATGTTTCCGTGAGTGATTTCGCGAAGATTTTCAACTGTTCTTCGTCGTTCTTCGGTCTTCAACCGGTAAGTTCCCGAAATCGAACTTTTCAATTCATTCTATGTACCCTTAGTGGTCCCCACTTGTTTCGCGTGCTTTAATTTCCATTTCATTTTTATTTACTTTCAGTACCCCCTTTTGGCGTGCTTTAGTCATTTATTTAAATCGTTTTCACGCCTAATCAAAAATAAAATAAATTTCCACCGATCATTCGTATTGTAACATCCTTTAATTTATGTTAAAATGAATTCCGACCGTTCGGTCATGCCGTAACCACGTTTAAAACCAAAAAGAGGCAAAATAATAATATAATAATCAAAAAATATCTTTTAGTGAAATAATCAAAAAAATCAATCGGACGTGTTTCTTTGGTATTTTTCTTTCTTAATCGAATTGACTAATAACCAAACTGAACCTAAGGCTAAAATTAATTCATAAATCAAATTTTTGTCATCACCTAAAAAAGCCATTTCTAAAGGTCCAACACCTTGAAATGGTCTTTCTCGGTTTTATTGGTTAAATGTGGATTTCTAAAGGCCTAAAATCAATATGTAACTTTATTACCTCTTTCAAAAATAAAGAGATCATTAATGGTCCGATGCCTTAATGTTTTCTCTCTTTTCAAAAGAATTGAAAGATTGTTTAATGGTCCAATGCCTTAAATGACCTTTCATTCAATAAAAACATATCTTGCAAAAAAAGGATAAAAAAAATAACTTAACCAAACGCTATGTTCTCAAAGAACTACGTAGGTCTGATTTCCTCATCACAATTGAGGAATACGTAGGAGCAAAGGGAAACACCCTTGTCGACCACAAAAAGATAAAAATATAAAAAGGCACAAAAAAGACATAAGAACGTAAAAAGGGAAAATAACATAAATTGAAGTCATATTTGCACATTTGATTAAAGGCTGTCGTCCCTTGTGACGGACGTGTAGGGTGCTAATACTTTCCCCGTGCGTAAATACAACTCCCAAACCATTCACTTAAAGTTCGTAGACTACGTCTTTTCCGATTTTTCCAACGTTTTCCTCAAATAAACGTTGGTGACGACTTCGCGCGTATTCCTTTCTTGGAAGACGCTCACGCGAGTCACGTGTCGCCCTCCCGCCGAAGGGTAGTTTGCAACACATAGCAAGTTCCAAATGATCAAATGCATGGAAAACAAACAAACAAACACAACAAAGATTAAAATTGGGTTACCTCCTAGGAAGCGCTTTTTTTAACGTCATTAGCTTGACGCTTTTACCTCTTTGGGCAATCTCATGTTTTGGTTCTCACCTTCAGAACCTCTTGACCTTCTCCCATTGCCTGAAAGCAAACATTGTGTTCTGGAGCAGGCTTGTCTTCCACAAACAAGTCAAAATCAATTTTCTGGTCTTCAAAACCTAACTCCAGCTTTCTGTTCCCCATGTCAACTATGCAGCTTGCAGTCAACATGAACGGCCTTCCCAAGATTACTGGGATGTCAATATCTTCAAAGATATCCATGACCACAAAGTCTACTGGGAAGATAAAATGATTTACCCTGACCAACACGTCTTCAATCACTCTATAGGGCCTGGTAATGGAGCGGTCAGCTAATTGCAAAGTCATTCGAGTGGGCATACTCTCCAACTCTCCCAGTCTTCTGCACATAGAGAGGGGCATCAAATTAATGCTGGCTCCCAGATCAATTAGAGCATTTCCCACATTGACTTCTCCTATTGAACAAGGAATGGTTACACTCCCAGGATCTTTGTGCTTAGGTGGAAGGATCTTTTGGATTACAGCACTACAATTTCCTTCCACTAGGATGTTTTCCTGATGAATGTACATGTGCTTGATTGTCAACATATCTTTCAAAAATTTAGAGTAGAGTGGCATCTGCTGCAGAGCTTCGCCAAAGGGCATGGTTATTTCCAGTTTCTTGAAAATATCCAAAAATCTTGCCAAATGACGTTCTTTTTCTTTCTTGGATGGCACCACAGGATATGGTACTTCCACACTCTCTTCCACGACCTTTCCACTTCTACTCTTCTCTGCAACCTTATTTTTTTCATTTTTATTTTTCTCTTTTTCTATTTCTTTTTCTCTTTTTCTTTTTCTTGTTCCTCTATCTCTTTATTCTGGACCATTATTTTCTTCCCTTTTTCCTGATGCTCTTTACCCTTCACATCATTTTTCTTAACCTCAACTCCTTTCTTTTCACTCAGTTGTTCCTTGTCTACCTCATTTTCTTCATCCTCAGCTTCCACAAACCTTTTACTCCTAGTCATCACAGCCTTGCATTCCTCCTTAGGATTATTTTCCGTATTTGCTCCAAAGCTAATTAATGACTTGTCAGCTATCTGCTTGGCCAATTGTCCCATCTGTACTTCAAGGTTCTTCAGTGCTAACTCAATACTCTTATGATTTGACATCGTTACCTGCATAAATTGAGTCAAGGTCTCTTCCAACTTAGTTGTCCTCTGAAAGATGTTAGGCCCTTGCTAAATTGGCCTGTTTGAGGATCCACCTTGGTCTTTATTGAACTGGTTGCCAGGGTGTGTCCTCCACTGTCCTTGCTGATTATAAGGACCTTGCTGGAAGCCTGAAAATCCTCCTTGAGTGTACCCTTGCCTCTACTGATTCCCCATGAAATGAATTTCTCGAGTGTTATCGTCAGTGGGAATTGATGCAATCCTCCCTAGGAAGGGACCAATCACTAGAACCATGAGCAAGAGGCTCCAAGAAGCTTGGGCTAGAGCTGCTGAAGAAGGCCCTAGGGTTCTCATGAACCTTAGGGTAGATTTCTGAGCCCATGGGCCAAGGTTGGGTCCAATTATCTTTGTACATATTAGACTAGGATGTCATTATATTTGGTCCTTGTATATAGGGCTCCATATTGTAGGTAGGGTACCCTAGAAATATAGGATTTTTCAGCCCTTGTATTTTAGGGCACCTAGACTAGTTTTTGTATTAGGGGTAGTTTTGTAATTTCACATGCACTAAGTGGATATTTGATGTGTGTGGTTGGAAATAAATTTAATTGAATTGGTAGAAGCCCAATCCAATTAAATTTTAGAGGGGGAGGTGAGCATTTGCTTACTACACCCCATTGCCACATCATATAGTCACACTTTGTGCATGTCCTTCATGCTTTTCATGCCTCATGACACCTAAGCACACTTAGTGGAGAATCTTGGAATTGATCTTGGATTAGTGGGCTGAACCATAACTAAAATTCACTAATCATAATTAGTGAAATTTTGGCTCCAAAGTTTGGCTCCACAAATTCAATTTCAAATTCAAGTGAAATTTGAATTTCCCTCCAATTTTGTGTGACACTTAGGCTATAAATAGAGGTCATGTGTGTGCATTTTTTGCAACTTTGATCATTTGAATATTAAACTTCAGATTTCAAAGCTCATTTAGAGCACAAAATTTCGTGCTCTTCTCTCCCTCTCCCTTCATTCATCTCCTTCTTCCTCCAAGCTCTTATCCATGGCCTCCTATGGTGGTGAGCTTCTTCTAGACTCATCTTCTCCTTGAAGTGGCGTCTCCTCTCTCTCTCCCTTTCTCCATTCCGCTGCCATTCATCTTTCAAGAAGCAAAGGAATCCATTGATGAAGAAGATCCTAGGCCTACAAGCTCCAATGGAGCTTGCATCATGTGGTATCAAGAGCATCTTCATCTAGGTGATGTTCTTTTGCTTCCTCTATCTTTTTGTTCGGTGAATTCTCTTTAATTCCTTGTTCTTCATCTTATTCTCCATGTATATCCTCCATTGTCTTGTGGTTTGGTGCTGTTTAGAGTAGATTCAAAAAAAAAATAAACCGATTAAATCTTAGATCTACACTTGTTCTTGCATTTCTATGGTTCAAATTTTGTAGATCTACTCTTGAATCTTGTTTTTGTGTTGATTTTAGGTTCTATCAATTTTCATTCATAATATTCTTGTGCTGAACCTTTAGATCTAAATTTTGTTCCAAAATATTGATTAGAAAAAAAAAACACAAAAATCTAAGTGTAAATCACTTAATCCATGTTGTCTTAGAGTCATGTTTAGTCATAGTAATTGTCACATTATGCTCTAAGTTTGTGTTGAAATTTTATTTTGTTTTTTGAATTCTAGATACATTTTTTCATGTATTCTTGTCATTCTTAGCCTATCTTTTGAATTTTGAGTCTAATTCATGCATGTTATTTAGTTCATAACATGTTCTAAATCAATTCCTAGAAGTAGTCTTGTTGTTGAACTCTTTTTTGTTTTCTAAGATTCCTACATGATGCCTATGATGAAGTTGAGATGTGGTGTTGAGTTGTGGCTGGATTTGTGAATCAAATAAGTCTTAAGCTCTCTTGAATTGTGTTATTCAAGATAATTGAGCATAAGCAAACACAAATTGTAACTATCCAAGCCTTAAGCAACATAAACACTACTCTTGATTTCTAGGTTGAAATCGCTGGTGCTGGCAGCTTGAACATACGAACTTGTATAAATTACTGGGAACTGGTCACTACGTTTTTTGAGCTGAAACTTTTACTGAATTTTATAGACATCTGGACCAAAATTATAAAAAAAGAAACAAGCGATTTGGATTAAAGGAAAAAAATAAGAAAAATCTCACAAGTTGGCAGAAAAATCAGTGTCCAGGAAAAAAAAAGAAAAGTGAAAGGAAAGTGTACTTGTTGTTTTGGCTCAAAATTTGTTCTATAATTGGTGCCTATTTTATACCAATCCTAGTTCTGAAATTTCAATTGAAAATTATTGTGAAAACAAGTGCCAAAACTAGAGGTTTCTTGAGTCTTTTTTTTTTTTTTTTAGAGTTTTTCTACTCTACTCTAGAGCCATTCTAGGTTTCTCTTTGAGTCCTAGCTTGCTTTTTTGTGCTTTTCATTGCTTTAATTGTTGAATAATCCTTGAAAATTTGTCTTGTTAAAACTCTATTGGTTTAGCTTTCATTTCATTTTTTTTGGTCTTTGGTTATTGCTTGTCTCTTTGTTTCCTTGGTTGTGAGTTGCCATATAGGGAATTGGAAAGGAGGATTGGTGCCATATCTTGAAGAATTTGAGTCAAGAAGAAAGGGGCCAACCACCTTAAGAGCTATTGGACTAAGAAGCACTCCAAATTGAGTGAAACACTAAAGAGAGAATAGCCACCACAATTGAGGACTTTTTTTTTCTTTGTAATTTTGTAATTGGCAATTTGCTTTGTTTTCAAATTTTGTAACAAAAAGGCCTTTCATTGGAAGTAAGTTGGGAGCCTCCGCTAGGTCACCCTACTTCCATTTGTGTGTAATAATTTTAGGCAATTTTCCCTTAGGATAGTGAGTGTTTTGTTGGGAACCTTAAATGAGGTCATCCAAACACTCTTAGGATCCGCCTAGTTTGCATTTCTTGCACTTTAATTTCTTGCTTACTTTCATAGCTTATTTCTTTTACCCTCCATTGTCAAACCACCTAGATAGCTTGCCTTTTACCAATTAGTTTTTACCTTATCTTTCACACCTCTTTTAGTGTTTATTTTGGCTAGTTTCAACCATAGTTTCTTTTACCTTTTGTTTTCAAAGCCCCAACAAGAAAGAACCATAACTTAGGAACCAACATGAGTCTTCATTCTTCATCTAGTGTTAATGGTGAGGGTTCTACTCCTAAGGACCCCTTGTATAAGATATTAGATGAGTTGAGATCCCTTAAGTTGTGGAAAGAAAAACAAGAGAGAAAAGAAAAAGGTAAAAAAAGAGTGGAAGAAATAAGTCAAGATGAAAGAGAGAAAATAAGAGAGGAAGAAAGAAGAAAAATAATGAAAGAAATGAAAAGAGAAAAACATGCCTCCTATAGTAGTCATGACTCTTGCAAGAGTTTAAGTGAAGAACTTAGCGACTATTATAGAGGGCGTCATAGTTCACATACTAAACATCACTCCCAAAGAAGAGAAAAGGATAGAAGGCCTCAAGAGGTTAACATTAGCCTCCCATATTTCCACGGAAAAGATAATGTTGAGGCCTACTTAGATTGGGAAATGAAGGTTGAACAACTCTTTGCTTGCCATCATATTAGCGAAGAGAGAAAAGTTCCATTGGCTACCCTTAGCTTTCAAGGGTATGCCCTCTATTGGTGGACTTCCCTTGTTAAAGAACGAAGGATTCATGAGGATCCTCCAGTAGAGTATTGGAATGATCTTAAGAGTGCCCTTAGGAAGAGGCACATTCCCTCCTACTATGAAAGGGAGCTTATGGACAAGCTCCAAAGGCTTAGACAAGGGAGTATGAGTGTTGAAGAATATAGACAACAAATGGAACTACTCCTTTTAAGAGCTGGACTTAGGGAGGAGGAAAGAACAAGCATAGCTAGGTTCCTTAGTGGGCTCAATATGGAAGTGAGGGACAAGGTTGAACTCCTTCCATATAGGGACCTAGATGAGCTAGTCCAACTTTGTATAAGAGTGGAGCAACAACTTAAAAGAAAGCCTTCTTCAAAAACTTATGGCTCTCACTCTTATCCAAGGAAGGACCAAGCCCATGGAATTTTAGGGGCTGCACCTTCAAAACCCAAGGAAGATAAGGGTAAGACCATAGAGAAATACACCCCTAAGACTAGTTCCCAAGAAAGGACTAGCAACATTAAATGCTTCAAATGTCTTGGGAGAGGTCACATTGCCTCTCAATGCCCCACAAAGAAAACCATGATCATGAGGGGTCAAGACATTTATAGTAGTCAAGAGGAGACTACTTCTTGCCCTTCCTCTAGTGGAAGTGAAGATGAAGTAAGGGATGAAGAGTCTAGTGAGGAAGTCTACCCTCATGAAGAAGGTGACCTCTTAATGGTTAGAAGGCTCCTTGGAGGTCAATCTTGTGATTTATCTCAATCCCAAAGAGAGAACATCTTTCATACAAGATGCAAAATTTTAGATAAAACTTGTTCTCTCATTGTGGATAGTGGATCTTGTTGCAATTGTTGTAGCACAAGATTAGTTTCCAAGTTGAACCTCACTATCATTCCCCACCCAAAACCTTATAAACTTCAATGGCTCAATGAGCAAGGGGAAATGATAGTTAACCAACAAGTGAAGGTACCTTTCTCCATTGGGACATATAAGGATGAAGTTAATTGTGATATAGTTCCCATGGAGGCAGGACATATTCTTTTAGGAAGGCCGTGGCAATTTGATAGGAAGATCATTTATAATGGCCTAACTAATGAGATTAGCCTCACCCATCTTGGCACTAAATTTGTGTTGCATCCTCAAACACCTTCACAGGTGGCCAAAGATCAACTAACTATGAAAGATAAGAGGGATGAGGAAGAAAAATTAGAAAAACAAAAGAAAAAGAAGGATAGTAAGGTCTTGTCTTCAAAGGCCAGGGGGAAGGAAAAAGCGGGAAAGGATTCCTCCAAGAAGATTGTTAAGAAGGAAAATCATTTTGCAACAAAATGTGATATTAAAAGGGCACTCCTTCTTAAACAATCTTTCTACCTTCTCCTATCAAGGGAAACATCCCTTAGCACTGCCACAATTCCTACATTTGAGACCTTACCCCCAAAGGTCCAAGAACTCTTACATGAATTTGGTGATATATTTCCCAAAGAGATACCCCCTGGGCTACCTCCTTTAAGGGGAATAGAACACCAAATAGATTTAGTCCCAGGAGCAAGCCTTCCTAATAGGCCAGCCTATAGGACTAACCCTCAGGAGACTAAGGAGATAGAGTCTCAGGTTAAAGAATTGTTGGAGAAGGGCTGGGTCCAAGAGAGCCTAAGCCCATGTGCTGTGCCAGTGTTGTTGGTGCCCAAAAAGGATGGTACGTGGAGAATGTGTACAGATTGCAGGACCATCAACAACATCACTGTAAAGTATAGGCACCCCATTCCTAGACTTGATGATCTGCTTGATGAGTTGCATGGTGCCAATATCTTTTCAAAAATTGATCTTAAAAGTGGTTATCACCAAATCAGGATGAAAAAGGGTGATGAGTGGAAAACTGCTTTCAAGACCAAGTTTGGTTTGTATGAATGGCTAGTGATGCCTTTTGGGCTCACTAATGCACCAAGCACCTTTATGAGGCTTATGCATCATGTCTTAAGGGATTTCATAGGTAGATTTGTAGTTGTTTATTTTGATGATATTTTAGTGTATAGTAGGAGCCTAGATGATCACTTAGGACATCTCAGACAAGTTCTTTCAGTCCTTAGGAAAAACACCCTCTATGCAAATATAGAGAAGTGTACCTTTTGTGTAGATAATATAGTTTTCTTAGGTTTTGTAGTTGGTAGAAATGGGGTCCAAGTGGACCCTGAGAAAATCAAGGCCATCCAAGAATGGCCCACCCCAAAAAGTGTGGGAGATATTAGGAGCTTCCATGGGTTAGCAAGCTTCTATAGAAGGTTCGTTCCTAATTTCTCTACAATTGCATCACCTCTCAATGAGCTGGTGAAGAAGAATGTGGCATTTACCTGGGGTGAAAAACAAGAGCAAGCCTTTGCTTTGCTCAAAGAAAAGCTTACTAAGGCACCTGTTCTAGCTCTTCCTGACTTTTCTAAAACTTTTGAGCTAGAATGTGATGCCTCTGGAGTGGGAGTTGGAGCTGTATTGTTACAAGGTGGGCACCCTATTGCTTATTTTAGTGAAAAACTTCATAGTGCCACCCTCAACTACCCCACCTATGATAAAGAGCTTTATGCCTTAATAAGAGCCCTCCAAACTTGGGAACATTACCTTGTTTCCAAGGAATTTGTCATTCATAGTGATCATCAATCACTTAAGTACATTAGAGGGCAAAGCAAGTTAAACAAGAGGCATGCAAAATGGGTAGAGTACCTAGAGCAATTTCCATATGTTATCAAATACAAAAAGGGAAAAACAAATGTGGTAGCTGATGCCCTCTCTAGGAGACACACATTGTTTTGCTCCCTAGGAGCTCAAATTTTAGGATTTGATAATATTAGGGACTTGTATGCTTTAGATGAACATTTCTCTCCCATTTATGAGAGTTGTGGGAAAAAGGCCCAAGATGGATTCTATTTGGCTGAGGGGTATTTGTTCAAAGAGGGAAAGCTTTGCATACCCCAAGGATCCATTAGGAAATTACTTGTGAAAGAGAGCCATGAGGGTGGGCTCATGGGCCACTTTGGGATAGACAAGACCCTTGTCTTACTCAAAGAAAAGTTTTATTGGCCCCATATGAAGAAAGATGTCCATAAGCATTGCACTAGGTGTGTGGCTTGTTTACAAGCCAAGTCTAGGGTGATGCCTCATGGGCTATACACACCCTTACCCATCCCATCTGCACCTTGGGTAGACATTAGTATGGACTTTGTCCTTGGGCTTCCTAGAACCCAAAGAGGTGTAGACTCTATCTTTGTGGTGGTGGATAGGTTTAGCAAGATGGCACACTTTATACCATGCCACAAGGTGGATGATGCTTCCCACATCTCAAAACCTTTTTTCAGGGAAGTTGTGAGACTCCATGGTTTGCCTAGGACCATTGTGTCAGATAGAGATGCTAAGTTCCTTAGCCACTTCTGGAAAACCTTATGGGCTAAGTTAGGAACTAAACTTCTTTTCTCTACCACTTGTCATCCACAAACTGATGGGCAAACAGAGGTAGTGAATAGGTCTTTATCCACCCTTTTAAGGGCTCTTCTGAAAGGCAACCATAAGTCTTGGGATGAGTATCTTCCTCATGTAGAATTTGCCTACAACAGGGGGGTTCATAGAACCACCAAGCAGTCCCCTTTTGAGGTTGTCTATGGGTTTAATCCCCTAACACCGTTAGACCTCATTCCCCTCCCACTGGACACTTCTTTTATACATAAAGAAGGGGAATCTAGGTCAGAATTTGTAAAGAAGATGCATGAGAGGGTTAAGAACCAAATAGAGAACCAAACAAAGGTGTATTCAACTAAAGGCAATAGAGGAAGAAAAGAGCTAGTTCTTAATGAGGGTGACTGGGTTTGGCTCCATCTTAGGAAGGATAGATTCCCTACTAAAAGGAAATCCAAGCTTAGCCCTAGAGGGGATGGACCTTTTCAGGTTTTGGAGAGGATCAATAACAATGCCTATAGGTTGGACCTCCCAGAAGAGTATGGAGTCAGCACCACTTTTAACATTTCTGATTTAACTCCTTTTGCAGGTGGAGCTGATATTGAGGAGGAGGAACTAACAGATTTGAGGTCAAATCCTCTTCAAGGGGAAGGGGATGATGCAATCCTCCCTAGGAAGGGACCAATCACTAGAACCATGAGCAAGAGGCTCCAAGAAGATTGGGCTAGAGCTGCTGAAGAAGGCCCTAGGGTTCTCATGAACCTTAGGGTAGATTTCTGAGCCCATGGGCCAAGGTTGGGTCCAATTATCTTTGTACATATTAGACTAGGATGTCATTATATTTGGTCCTTGTATATAGGGCTCCATATTGTAGGTAGGGTACCCTAGAAATATAGGATTTTTCAGCCCTTGTATTTTAGGGCACCTAGACTAGTTTTTGTATTAGGGGTAGTTTTGTAATTTCACATGCACTAAGTGGATATTTGATGTGTGTGGTTGGAAATAAATTTAATTGAATTGGTAGAAGCCCAATCCAATTAAATTTTAGAGGGGGAGGTGAGCATTTGCTTACTACACCCCATTGCCACATCATATAGTCACACTTTGTGCATGTCCTTCATGCTTTTCATGCCTCATGACACCTAAGCACACTTAGTGGAGAATCTTGGAATTGATCTTGGATTAGTGGGCTGAACCATAACTAAAATTCACTAATCATAATTAGTGAAATTTTGGCTCCAAAGTTTGGCTCCACAAATTCAATTTCAAATTCAAGTGAAATTTGAATTTCCCTCCAATTTTGTGTGACACTTAGGCTATAAATAGAGGTCATGTGTGTGCATTTTTTGCAACTTTGATCATTTGAATATTAAACTTCAGATTTCAAAGCTCATTTAGAGCACAAAATTTCGTGCTCTTCTCTCCCTCTCCCTTCATTCATCTCCTTCTTCCTCCAAGCTCTTATCCATGGCCTCCTATGGTGGTGAGCTTCTTCTAGACTCATCTTCTCCTTGAAGTGGCGTCTCCTCTCTCTCTCCCTTTCTCCATTCCGCTGCCATTCATCTTTCAAGAAGCAAAGGAATCCATTGATGAAGAAGATCCTAGGCCTACAAGCTCCAATGGAGCTTGCATCAGGAATGCATTGGCCTGTCTCATGAGATTCACCACTCATGGTACAACCTGTGACCTGTAAAATAGAAGAATATGTAGGTTGTCCAATCGACAATTTAGTTGGCAGCTTACCAAGTGTTTCCATTAGGATCTCAAGTTGCTTAGATAGCAACTTGTTCTGTGCCAACAAAGCATTGTGTGATGTTAGCTCCAATAGGCTCTTCTTTGTGGGTTGATGGGTTCCGTCCCTCAGGATGGCGTGATCACTGGCTAACATGTTCTCTATGAGCTCAGTTGCTTCTTATGGGGTTTTCAACTTTATTTTTCCCCCAGCAGAAGCATTTAGTAATTGCTTGGTTTGTGGTCTCAGCCCATCTATGAACATATTCAGTTGGATTGGCTCGGAGAATCCATAGGTGGGAGTTCTTCTCAGTAAGTCTCTGAATCTCTCCAATGCCTCACTCAAGGATTCATCAGGGAACTGATGAAATGAAGATATTGTTGTCTTCCCTTCAGCAGTCTTAGATTCTGGAAAGTACTTCTTTAGAAATTTTTCCACCACTTCTTCCCAAGTTTGAAGACTGTTGCCTTTGAATGAGTGGAGCCACCTCTTGGCCTCTCTTGACAGTGAAAATGAGAAAAGGCTGAGTCTAATAGCTTCATCTGGAACACCTGCAATCTTAACAGTATTACAAATCTCAATAAATGTTGCCAAGTGTGCATAGGGATCTTCATTAGGTAATCCTTGAAATAAATTCCCTTGTATCAGATGGATCAAAGAATGTGGGTAAGTAATGTTGTGCGCTTGCACTTCTAGACGTGCAATGCTAGTGAAAAATTATGGTATAGAGCCACTTGAATAGTCCTCAAGGGTAGTCCTCTGATCATGCTCATCTGCCATGGTAGCAATTTCAGAATGTTGATTAGCGAATTCCCTTGATGATGGTGAATTAGGTGATAATGAATCAGAAAAATGAGTCTCCTCCTCAAGAATGAACCCAACTGTTCTGTCTTGCAACAGTTTCCTTCTCCTCTCAGCCCCGTTCCTTCTTAGTGTAGCTTCTATTTCTAAGTCCAAAGGAACTAGAGTACATGTAGGAGATCTATGCATAAACAGTACTAACAGATCAGTGGTGTCGCAACCTACCCTTCGGTGGGAGGGCGACGCGAGACTCGCGGGATGCGTGTTCCACGAAAAGAATACGCGCGGAGTCGCCACCGACGTTTTCCTCAAATAAACGTTGGTGGCGACTCCGCGCGTATTCCTTTCGTGGAACACGCATCCCGCGAGTCTCGCGTCGCCCTCCCACCGAAGGGTAGGTTGCGACAGTTGGCGACTCCACTGGGGAGTGTTTTTAGAGAGTTAGGCCATTTAATTTTGTGCAATGTTTTACCGTGACTTACTCCTTTGTTGGTTTCCCTTTATTATGTTCTTGTATATATAACTCTTTGATGCTTTTAGTGCATTTTTTGGTATGCATGAGGTAAATATTTATTCATTTGATGCACACAAACACTAACACTATTTGCACACACTGTGAGTGAAAAAGGGCCCTATACCCGGGTTCATGGGAACATAAGGAGTGGAGGTGAATCTGTGATCATGCTAGGTCTCCGACTTGCTTGATTACAGTGAACCCTCATCTAGAGCTTTTCTCTTTGAAAACTTATTGTTGCTAGTAGTCCCTACTGCTGCAATATGTTCTTCGAAGAGAATGATACCTCTAGAAACCATCAAGAGAGATATGACTACCTTGGGGATTATTACTAAAAGCCTTGTTAGTTCTCTCCCTTATAGGTCCCTTAAATAGGGGCACAAAGCAAACACGCTGCGTGCCATTTTTCACACTGCCATGCATGAGTATCATATACCCTTTCGCTTATGTTCGGTAAATATTGTCATACTATGCACATTCCCGCATTGTGTCTTTTGCATAGGCATTGCATATGGGTTCTGTCTTGATCCCTGCTGTAAACCAACCAACGGAGGGTCCGTGTCGCCTTCTTAAAAACGTGCGTTGGGGCATTTCGCTACCCCTAGACGTCGTATCTAAGAAGGGGACAAATTCCCCGGACCCCCGTATTCGTAAATTGCATCTGTGTCATATGCATTTCTTCATGCATTCATCCATCCCACCCATGAGATATCGGAGTTTTGATTTGCACCAGCTTTTGTCTCACTTTAGTAAGCATGGGAACAAATCAAACCGGCAAGAGGTTCTACCAAGTCAAGGTCAAAAGCCCAGATACCACCAGCATCAAGGAATTAGGGCGGTTAATGGAGCCCCTCCAAATGCAAGCCTTCCGCAAGACTTACGGAAAGATCTTAGAGTTGACCATAGCAGAAGTGTCCATAGAAGCCATTGCATCACTCACCCAATACTACGACCAGCCTTTGAGATGCTTCACATTCGGAGACTTCCAATTAGTACCAACCATTGAAGAATTTGAAGAAATTCTAGGATGTCCTCTCGGGGGAAGAAAACCATATCTTTCCTCCGGATGTCTCCCCTCCTTGAGCAGAATTGCAACTGTGGTCAAGGATTCCGCAAGAGGTTTGGACCGCATAAAACAGACTCGGAACGGCATAGCGGGCCTACCACAGAAGTACCTAGAAGACAAAGCGAGGGGTATGGCCAATCAAGGAGAAAGGGTCCCGTTTATGGATGTGTTAGCTTTGCTAATTTTTGGGGTCGTCCTCTTTCCAAACGTGGATGGTTTGGTAGGCCTAGCAGCAATCGACGCTTTCCTTGCCTACCACCATAGCAAGGAAAGTCCGGTGGTAGCTGTCTTGGCAGATCTATTTGACACATTTGACCGAAGGTGCGAGAAGAGTAGCGCACGGATCATCTGTTGCTTACCCGCCCTCTGTGTTTGGTTGGTTTCACACTTGTTCCAACAAGACACAAGACATCCATGTCCGCTCCTGAGCCATCGCTCGTGTACTGAAAAGAGGAGAATGGATTGGGACCAGCTCTTGGCCGGGATAGGAAGTAGAACAATCAGTTGGTTCCCCCGATGGAAGGAAGGAAAAGAAGGAGTCCTTTTCTCATGTGGAAGATACCCAAACATTCCGCTGGTAGGAACGAGGGGTTGTATTAATTACAATCCCACGCTCGCTATAAGACAACTAGGGTACCCCATGAGGGGAGCACTGACGGAAGAAAGCATGTCTCCTTTCCTTGTGAGGGATCTCGGCGCACAAAATTCCAAGACTATACAAAGAATCCATAAGGCATGGGAAACCCCGTTAAGGAAAGATCAAGAGCTTAGAGGCATTCGTAATGGCATCATTGGCGGGTACCACGAATGGCTGAAAGTTCGCGTACGAGGTTTAGATTGGCTCGCCAAGTTAAAAGTCGTCAGCGAAGAGAATTTTGAAGCACCGGAAGAGGACGAGGAAGTCCAAGCTCTCAAAAGCGAGTTAGGAAAGGCAAAACTCGCCAAGGAGAAGTTCAAGTTGGCTGCTACACACGTTCGGAAGGAGTGTGCCGGGTTACGGGAAGAGAATGCAATTACCGCAAGAGCCCTTGAACGAGAGACCAAGAGGGCTCGCAAGGAAGAGTATGGCCGGAACAAATTTCGCGGATCCCCCAAGCGCTTAATTAGAATTGAACCTGAACCAACTTTCCCTAAATTTTCTGCGTTTGAAAACATCCATGCATACGCATACGCATACGCATGTATATTGTTGTGGTAAAACAGGGGCAGGATCACCTTGGGCTACCTTCTGGAGTGGAGACAAAACATGAACGGCAGAAACCAATCAAGGTAGGGTAATGATGCGGTCAAGATTGGCCATACCTGGTTGTTTATTACTTGCAGGTACTTAAGGATGAACGCAAGCGGGGATGGGGTCACGACCGACCGATCGTTGCCCTTGCTCTGTGCGAAACAAGCAGGGAATGTCGCTGCAAGGCAGCCCCGTATCCTTTGTATTTTGCAGCTTTCTTTTACTATTTGTTTGTTTTAAAAAGGAAAAGAGTAATAATAAAATAAGTAATCAGCGCCTAATTCTAACCTAAGTAAGTTCAAGTTAGGCAAAATGCTAATCCATGAGAAGGGAGGGGACATGGTTAATGTTCCCCTCAAAAAAAAAAAAAAAAAAAAAAGTGCAGGTTAGCTCGCCTGGGCGAGCTGGGCTCGCCTGGGCGAGCCACCCCTGCACCAAATTATAAAAATGACGAAAGGGGGGGCGTTTTTACATTCAAAAACCTCTTTTCCCCCCCTTTCAAAAGCCATACCCACGGGATTGACGAATTTGCAGCCCTAGGGTCATCCTTTTTCGCATTTTTTGATTCCGTTTTGCGCTTTTGTTCATCACCAACAAGTAAGTATTCCATCCCTAAGCTTTCTAGCTTTTCATTGGTGTATTTTGATCTCCTTTTGGTGCTCTAAATTGTGGGGGTGTGCTCAAATATGTGGGGCAATTTTGATTTGTTTTCTTGCTTGATTAGGTTAAATTAGGGGTTGGTATGAGATGGCCCTAGGCCTATAATGCATTTTGAAACAATAGGACATGCCACATTGTCCCCGTTCTCTTGCTATTGATGCCTAAACGCGCGCCCACCAAGTGTTCGGTGAAATGCCTCAATGGCATTAGCGTGTGACTTTTGTAAGGAGACAACCCATGGGGTATTTTGGTTTGTGCATATTTTCTATTTTTTTGGAATATGTATTCATTCCCGAAAAAGGCTAGAGTAATTGCCCCACATATATCCTAGTCCTAGAAACTGAAATTTTCTGCAAAAAGAGCACAAAAGGGAGGTGTAATTCCCCAGTGGAGTCGCCAACTGTCGCAACCTACCCTTCGGTGGGAGGGCGACGCGAGACTCGCGGGATGCGTGTTCCACGAAAGGAATACGCGCGGAGTCGCCACCAACGTTTATTTGAGGAAAACGTCGGAAAAACCGGAAAAAGACGCGATCTACGAACTTTTAAGTGAAAGGTTCGGGAGTTGTATTTACGCACGGGGAAGGTATTAGCACCCCACACGTCCGTCACAAGGGACGACAGCCTTTAATCGAATGTGCAAACATGACTTTGATTTTTACGTTCCCTTTTATGTCCTTATATCCTTTATACCCTTTTTATATTTTTTCTCTTTTTGTGGTCGACAAGGGTGTTTCCCTTTGCTCCTACGTATTCCTCAATCGGGATGAGAAAATCAGACCTACGTAGTTCTTTCTTATCAAAGTGTTTCTTTTTTACTTTAAGAGGTGATCATTCTAAGGCGTTGGACCTTAAAAATGATCCATTTTACTTAGTGAGAAAATGAAATGACAAACTTCAAAAGCCTATTTTTATGGACGAGCTTGACTAGGCGAATTGATTTTAGCCTTTAGTTTCACTTTAGTTATTAATCAATTCGATTAAGAATGAGAAATCCCAAAGAGAAAATGTCCGATTGATTTTCCGCTTTATTTTACTGAAAGATATCTTTTTGATTATTATATTATTTTTTACCTCTTTTTGATTTCCAACGTGGTTACGGCACGACCGAACGGTCGGAATTTATTTTAACCGAAGTTAATGGATAATACAATTCAAACGTTCGGTGGAAATTTATTTTATTTTTAAGTTAAGCGAGAAATGACTTAAGTAAAACGGCTTAAGCACGTCAAGAGGGGGTATAAAAAGTAAACTAAACGAGAGTAAAAATACACGAAACACAATGTGGACCACTACGGGTACATAGAATGAATCGAAAAGCTTGGTTCGAGGTACTTACCCGTTGAAGATCGAAGAACGATGAAGAACGAATGAAGAACGTCGAAGAACGGTTGAAACCTTTGCGAGATTCCTCACGGAAAACGTTACGGAAACGTTTCGGAAGCGCCTCGGCTTAGATTTTTTTCACGGAAACAATTTTTCCAAGCAAATTCGAAAGAGAGAGAAGTGCCTAAGGGGGCTGGACCACTTCCTTCTTGCTTTCCTCCCCTATTTATAGCAAAATAGGGGAGGTGGTTGCCGCCCAGCTCGCCCAGGCGAGCTCAGCTCGCCCAGGCGAGCAGGGTTGCTTCCTCCAGAAGCAACCGCCTTCTGGAGGAATATTCCAGAGGGCCCAAGTGGGCCTGGGTGCTATTTGCACCCCCATTTTTACTAAGTACACCCCCCTCTGCTGTTTTTTGGTGATTCTTTTTTCGTAAAGTTACGGAAACTTACGAATTTCGTAACGATACTTGTTTTCTTTCCGTAATGTTACGGAACCTTGCGGATTACATAATCATCCCCTTTTTGACTTACGGAATGTTACGGAACCTCACTTAATTATGCAACGATGCTTCCATTTGATTTCCGGTGTGTCACGGAAACTTACGGATTGTGCATCAATATTTTTTTGGTTTTTCGGCATGTCCTGGAATTTCACAAATTGCCTAATGATGGGTGCCAAGCACCTCACGAGGACCAAAGAATGGTCGCACGTCATTGAGCAAAGGTCCCCGGACGAAATTAGGGTATGACAAGTGGTTATCCAGTTCAATTAGAGAAGATAAATATAAATTAAAGAACAAATATTTACAGAAACAATCAAAGAATAACAAATAAAGAATAGACACCTAAAAATGAGCTAACTTCCCAAATAAAAACATGTTCCCCGGCAACGGTGCCAAAAACTTGTTCGTGGCCAACAAGTGCACCGGATCGCACAAGTAGTATAAAACGGTAAGAACCGAGTATCAAACTCTCGGGGAACTTGTGTTATCTGGAAAGCTACTTCAATAAATAAGCGTCTGGTATGAAAATATAACTGTGGTTATGGACATGTATTTAAACTATCTAGGCAAAAAGAAAGAAAATCATGCAAGAGAAATACTGTGTAAAAACAAGTAGAGAAAGCGTTGGTCTTCCTCATAGGTTCCTAATGCTAAAATGGATGTTCTCTATTTAATAATGCTCATGCGTTCCTATGTTGTCTCCTGGACTGCTAGACCCCGATTCCTCATGATAGCCTAGCCTAGTCCTGATCAAGCCTCGTCCGCAGATCCCTCTTGTAAGACTAAACTCAACCAAGACCGCATTAAGAGACACATACACAACTAAGTTCTTGTACCCCGATCCCTCGTGATAGCACAACAACTTAGTCTCGTACTACTAAGGACTTTAGAGTCAGACCAATTCCTACTGTTGAATGACCCTAACAGAGCATGCATCAACGTGATCAAGGTAAAAGCTCACTCGAATGAAAAGCAGATAGCACAGAGAACACACAAAACATCATTACATAGATAGAAATATATTTACATCAGGTACCTACAGGGAAGATCCAACAGAGAATTTAGCTTTCCATAGTCTGGAAACCTCCTTTACATCAAAGAAAAGAACAAGATGAAAGACTGCAAAAAACACAAGTGGTGAGGATGTCTCCTTCACCTCTAGGATCTCACAATCACTCACAAACTCATCTCAAGTTCTCAGAACGGCTTCCGCTTCGAACTCGCATCTCTGCTGATCTTCACACAGCAAAATCTCTCATAACTCTTTGGAACTTGGACCTTTCTCTCTCTAGAACTTCCTAAACATGCAAAAGCTTCAAGCCAGGGCCAGATTCTCGTGCATGCAGAGGCTTCTTCAAGAAAAACTCCAAACTCTATTTGCAAATCTGATTTCAGGCTTAAATAGGTGGCCTTGTTCATGCTCATGCGCTTAGCGCACATATGGACCGCTTAGCGCATGTTAGTGAATTTTGGCTCAGCGCGCTTCTCTCGCTTAGTGGATGAGCTAAAGCGGTGCGCTTGATGAACTGGAGCGGAGCGCTTAGCGAACTTGACAGCTCATCTTCTGGATTCTTCCTCGCGCTTAGCCACTGAATGTCGTGCTTAGTGAATGCTTGCTAAGCCAGCATATTGGCTTAGCGAGAAGGTGAAAATAACACTTTTACCAATTTGCCTAATTAACCTGAAATTGATTATTAAACACAAAAAAAAAATATAAATTATCTATTACCTATATTTAACAAAAAGTACTTATAATATTACAAAACAACTATAAATTGGAGAAGTTTGATACAATATACATAGGTTTTATACGCAAAAGTTAGTCATATTCATCGACTAACAGCTACGTCACACGCAGGAGATGCTCTAAGGTCCCCACCGCTTCTTTTTGCTCCCCCAGAAATAGAAGGGGGAGAATCACAGTGACCAGGGCAAGCTCTCTGTAACACCCTATATATATATATATATATCCATATATATTATTAGTAATTATGTTTGATGTTTGATTATATGTTATGTTATTTTTATCCGTAATTATTTTCAAGGAGGTTAATTTAGTTAATTGAAGGGTGTGGGTAGATAAGGATCTATCTTCTCAAAGAAGCCTCTTGAGAAAGCTTTTCAAAGAAGCCACGGGAAAGCTTCTTGAAGAAGCCTCTTAATGAAGCTTCTTGAGGAAGCTACATGGAGCTGCCTCAGTAAAAACGCTGCCCAGCCTTCGTTAACCGTTGGATCTTCTCGAAATTTTGTCTGCAGCTTCACAAGACACTTGTCACGATCTGACCGTTGGGATCTTTGACAGGATGTCTGGAGTGTGCTCGAAGCTTCCGTTCCCGAGAGAATTTTTTATTTAAGCACTTCAGCCTTTGCTTTCGTGTAGCTTAGGAAAAACGTCATTTCTTCTTATTTCTTTCTTCCAATGCCATTTTTAAAGTTTCAAGCACTTTCTCCATCACCCATAGCCACCATTAGCCACCACAAACCATCGTTGTTCTCCATTGAAACCCCACACCGAGAGGAACCCTTCAACCGAAGTGGAATCTTCCAACTTGGCTTGCGGTTTTGGTAGAGAACGAAACCCTAATCTGACCTTTCATTTTTTTCGAGGTAACCATGGTTCTACGCTTGTTTCTTGTTAGTTTCATCTTGTCTTTGCATCTTTTCTGACTTTGGAATCGCCATTGCATGTCTTATGCTTCCTTTGAAAAACCTTAGAGAAAGAGACTTTGTAAACGTTATCCTTTCATGAAATGCATGTTATTTTCGTAACCTACACTGAACCCCGGTCACATTGGCGTGGTCGGAATTTCCAAATGATGTTCCTTTGTAAAACCCGAAATGCACTCAGCTCTTTCATGTAGTGATGTGGGTGTTTGACCCAGAGCACTGTTACTAGCTTTGTTTTCTGAAATCCATACTAAGTCTTTGATTGACCGCTTCGAAGTACTTGGCACCCTTTGTTGCACAATATGTGAAGTCCCGAGACGTGCCGGAAATCAAAAGGAAGCGTGGTTACGCCATCCATGAAATTCCGTAATGTGACGGAAACTAAAAGGAAGTATTGTTACGCAATCCGTGAGTTTTCGTAACTTTTTCGAAAGCTAAAAAAAGAGTAAATGCATGATTCGTAAGGTTTAGTAACCTTACGGAAAGAAAATAAGTGTCGTTACGAAATTCGTAAAGTTTCGTAACGTTACGGAAAAAGAATTACCAAAAAAAGTGAAGGGGGTGTATTTAGTAAAAAAAGGGGTGTAAATAGCAACCAGGTCCACTTGGGCCTTCCAGATTCTTCCTCCAGAAGGCGGTTGCTTCTGGAGGAAGCAACCTGGCTCACCTGGGCTAGCTGGGTGGCAAGCTCCTCCCCTGTTTTGCTATAAATAGGGGGAGGAATGAAGAAGGAATGGGTTCATCCTTCTTGGCACTTCGTATTCTCTGGCAATTGCTGAGGAAAATTGTTTCCGTGAAGAAAATCCAAGCCGAGGTGCTTCCATAACGTTTCCGTAACGTTTCCGTGAGTAATTACGCGAAGATTTTCAACCGTTCTTTGACATTCATCGTTCGTTGATCTTCAACTGTTAAGTACCCCAAACCGAGCTTTTCAATTCATTCTATGTACCCGTGGTGGTCCCCATTTGTTTCGTGTACTTTTATTCTCGTTTTCATTTACTTTTCGTACCCCCTTTTGACGTGCTTCAGTCATTTATTTAAGTCATTTCTCGCTTAATCAAAAAATAAAATAAATTTCCACCGATCATTTGATTTGTAATATCCATTAATTTCTGTTAAAATGAATTCCGACCGTTCGGTCGTGCCGTAACCATGTTGGAAACCAAAGAAGAGGTAAAATAATAATATAATAATCAAAAATACCTTTTAGTAAAATAAAGCGGAAAAATCAATTGGACGTTTCTCTTTGGGATTTCTCGTTCTTAATTGAATTGACTAAATAACTAAAGTGAAATTAAGGCTAAAATCAACCCGCAAAGTCAAGCTCGTCCACAAAAAGGTCACTAAAAAGGATTTGAAAAGTTCAATATCTCAGTTTTTACCAAGTAAATGGATCATTTTTAATGTCCAACGCCTTAAAATGACCACCTTCCAAGTAAAAAGAATCGCTTGATTCACCCTTAAAAAAGAACTACGTAGGTCTGATTTCCTCTTCGATGGAGTGTACGCAGGAGCAAGAGCCCCGCTTTTGTCGACCTCAAAAAAATAAAAAGAAATAAAAGTTTAGATACACAATTTCACACAATGCTAATTTAAGGCTGTTGTCCTTTGGGACAAACGTGAGAGGTGCTAATACCTTCCTCAAACGTAAATACAACTCCCGAATCTGGAATATTCTTTATGACCGGTTTCCTTCGGTTTTTCCGACGTTTTCCACAAATAAACGTTGGTGGCGACTCCACGTATTTTCCTCCTTTGGAAGACGCACCCGTGAGCGTCGCCTCGCTCGCCCGCAAAAGAGCATGTTGCGACAGTTGGCGACTCCACTGGGGACTGTTTTTTGTGAGTTAGGCCTATTTTTAGGAATTGTGGAATTGTGAAACTTTGTGTGTGCATTTCTTGAACTATGTAAAATGTAATAACTGCTGTCTTTTCACATTTTTACACTACATTCTAAGCACCCACGGGTTTGAGTTAATAAAGGGGCCCTATACCTAGGTTCATGGGAATCTAAGGAGTGGAGGTGAATCTATGATCATGCTAGGTCTCCGACTTGCTTGATAATTGTGAAACCTCGTCTAGAGCTTTCTCTCTTTATAATATGTTGTCGCTGGTATTCCATACCGCCACAATATTATCATCTTGAGTGATGATACCTCTAGAAAACAGTCGTGTGAGCTATGAATCGTTGGGAGTAGTTATTAGAGATCCCTAGATATTATCCTATAGGTCCCTAAAATAGGGGCACGAAGCGAACACGCTGCGTGCCTTTTAAACACTGTCATGCATATAACCTAAATGTCATGTACGCCTTTCTTGTTTGTAATTATTTGTGGATATTGTCGTACTCTATGCATCCCCGTGTTATGCTTTTGCACGTCTACATCATGTCGTCACGCACGCGTTGTATGTTGGTCTTGTCTTTTGTCATGGGAAGCCGGAAGATTCATATCACCTTCTTAACTACACACATGGGGCACTGCACCCCCAAGTGTTCAAGTAAGAAGAGATAGTTTTTCGGGGCTCTCGTGTCCATAAATGCATTCATATCATGCATCGCATAAACATCTCTCCAGCATCATAATGAACATATCGTTCCTGCATTTGTCCGTTATCACATTCCAACCTCACATTTTGCATGGGTCATTGCATCATCATGCATATGCGTTCAACAAACTTTTTGATCTACAAATTGCATACCAATTGTTTTCATGTTTGCTCATGCGTGACCCTTGCGTTTTCCTCTGCAAGACAAAAACAAAAAAGAAAGCGCGAAAATTCACGCTGCATTCTTAGTTGCATATATTCGGTACCATGAGCCAACCATGTTGGGATCAGAAACCCATTTCACTTAAAAACAAAATGATTGAACATGGTACCTAATGCATGTTTAACTAAGAAAGGATGTTTCTTTGGACATCTCAATCTCATAATTACATTTCCCATGCATAGCATGCGTATTCCCGAGTCTTTCATCCCTATGAAATGTTGATGAAGTATTGGTAATCAAAATTGCCATTCCCTGGGTTATGGGGTTGAACCAAGCTCATGCTTTTA
Organism: Glycine soja; assembly: GCF_004193775.1. NCBI lineage: Eukaryota > Viridiplantae > Streptophyta > Magnoliopsida > Fabales > Fabaceae > Glycine > Glycine soja. The sequence goes on along the minus strand of NC_041010.1, from coordinate 25,329,939 downwards.
CGAAAAGGTTCATCGAGTCAAATTTAAAACAAGCATGCCTTCCCACCATATGGCTTGCCTCCCAACTATACACCACCCAATGTAGCGTACACTCCCAGTGAGAATGTAAATAACTCCACTCCTATACCCATTGAGAGCTAACAACCTCGAACTATCATGCACATGTCTCTTAAACCGTGGGGGAGACACATGAAATTCCTCACCACAATCTAGCCGACTTTGAGCCTTGCCTCGGATATGCCACTAAAAGGCAAGCAGTTGGTGGTATACCCCTGCAAAACACTTTGGAGGGCCCTCAGTATCACCCCCAACTACACCTCTTGCATTCCACAACAAGTAAAAACCCTCATGCTATGGTAGAAATGGGAAAGTTGGATCATCTAGAGGAAAGGCTCAGGGCCATTGAAGGAGGTGAAAATTATGCCTTTGCTAACCTAGAAGAGTTGTTCCTAGTACCCAATATCATCACCCCTCCCAAGTTCAAGGTGCTGGACTTTGACAAGTACAAGGGGACTACTTGCGCCAAGAACCATCTAAAGATGTATTGTCGGAAGATGGGGGCATACGCAAAAGATGAGGAATTGTTGATACATTCCTTCCAAGAAAGTCTTACTGGGGTAGTTGTTACCTGGTACACTAACTTGGAACCTTCCCGAGTCCATTCTTGGGAAGACCTAATGGTTGCCTTCGTTAGGCAGTGTTGGTATAATGGCTTCGGATAGGATGCAACTACAAAACATGTGCAAAAAAGGGGGCACGGATCTTTCAAAGAATACGCCCAAGGGTGGAGAACCTGGCAGCTCAAGTGGCACCTCAATGACGAAAAAAAATGATCACAATGATAGTAGACACATTACCAGTATTCTACTATGGAAAATGGTGGGTTACACACCTTCAAGCTTTGCGGATTTGGTCTTCGTCGGCGAAATGATCGAAGTGGGTCTAAAAAGAGGCAAATCTGATCATCTTGCTTTGATAAATGCAAAAAAAAAAAAACTGGGGCAAGTGAATAGGATGAAAAGGAGGGAGAAACCTATGCTGTGACATTCTTATACAACCAAGTTTCCCACCAACCCAACAATGTAATTACTCAGCAAATAACAACCTTTCTCATTACCCACCACCCAGTCATACACTCTGAGGGAGTTCCCGGAGAGATTTGCAAAAGATAGGATAAGGTTGCATGAATTATCACCTTTTTCAAAAGGACAGTAAATCTGTGTTTTCCAAAAAGATTAAATCAAAATCAAAATCACAAAATAGGGAAAGAATGTCATGAACATTGTACAACTTTCCATTGCATTGCATTGTTTCATATGAGGTCAGCGTTACCAAATTTCACAACAAAGGTTGCATGCGTCTGCATCCCTAAAAATCATGTTAACTGCATAGATTTCCTACATCTTGTGTCCAATCTTTTTGGATGACCGGCCCTCTCGATGAGTCGATCTCTTGCTTTCTCATAAAGGTGGACCCTTGGGTACTAGTACCTATCACCTTTAGAGGACTATATGTCCTCGCCATCAGAGGACTTCACATCCTCGCCTGTAGAGGGCTGCAAGCCCTCACCTTTAGAGGGCTACGCGTCCTCATTTTCAGTGTGCTCCATATCCACACCTTAAGAGAATATAAGGTCCTTTGCCCTTAGATGCTTAATCGAGACTTGCGCTCCCGGTTAAGGGGCCAGTAGTTTCCTTTTATCAGTTCCTGGGCCACCCCCTGATATTGGAGGGCGACCAACTATGCGAGCACATCCAGAGAAGGAGGCTATCACGCATCTACTATGCATACCGGGGCAAGATTTCACCCGTGCCGCTGCAAAAAGATGAGTGCAGATCATGTGCACCAACATGACCACTCCTACGTGGATATGGATGACATTGCTATTTAGCAACATTCTGCCCAGCGACCACAATGCCAATCTCCCCCTGCAGATGTATCAGTTGGTCTGTGCCGTCATGACATAGGTAAGTATGCACATGGCTCAATTGATTTCTGATGTCATCTATTGTTTGCAGGGATCGCGCCCACAAGACACCCAGTGGACCCGAAGAAGTCCAACAGGGCCCTGGGGTTTCCAGCTCTAGTTATGGGCCTCTGTCAGTCCTACAGGGTGCCCGTTCCCCCAACGAGGCCATGCCATCGTGACATAGGTAAGTATACCTATGGTTCAACTGATTTCTGATACCATCTATTGTTTGCAGGAATCGCACCCACAAAGAGACCCAGTGGACCCGGAGAAGTCCAACGGGGCCCTGGGGTTTCTAGCTCTGGTTACGGGCCTCTGTAGTCCTACAGGGTGCCCCTTCCCCCCAGCAAGGTCACGTCATCATGACATAGGTAAGTATGCACATCGCTCAACTGATTTCTGATTTCATCTATTGTTTGCAGGGATCGCGCCCGCAAGACACCCAGTGGACTCGAAAAAGTCCAACAGGGTCTTGGAGTCGCCAAGCTCTAATTACGGGCCTCTGTCAGTTCTACGGAGTGCTTGTCGCCCCCAGCAAGGTCATCAGGCCCCCTACTAATCGAGCTTTCATCAAGAAGTAGTGCGTCCCTAGGCAGGCGCAGGGCGAAACACCACAGCAGCCTGGGGATGGCCAGCAGCGGGCAACAGACGCACCACCATCACCTCTAGAGTTCACCTCAGCTCATCCACAAAAAGGTTAGAGCGTTGCTTACAACCCATGGCCTACCAATAGGCGACCAAGTCCAAAGCCAAATGTAAGCAAAGTACTAGGTCCGTGATCGACAAGCCATCACGCGTCCAGCTCAAGACGTTAAAGAAGCGCTACTAGGAGGCAACCTAGTACCTTTTAAATCTCTGCTTGTTATTTGATCACTTTTGTTTCTCAAGTCATATCAGGACACACCTATTTGCTCATGATCCTAGGGATTTAAATAAAACAAGCACAATCTCGGAAGGTAGTCATACCTCACAAAATATATATATATATATATATATATATATATATATATATATATATGATATGCATGTATGTAGCAAAAAATACTTCACAATATATATATATATGTATGTTTAGGTAGAAAGATACCTTGAATATGCATGTATGTAGCAAAAATACTTCACAAAATATATATATGTATGTTTAGGTAGCAAGATACCTTGGATATGCATGTATATAGCAAAAATATCTCACAAAACATATATATGTATGTTTAGGTAGCAAGATACCTTGGACACGCATGTATATAGCAAAATACCTCATGGAAAAAAAAGAGAGCAAAAAGAGAGCGAGCAAGAAAAGAATAAGAAGGAAGAAAAAAAATAGAAAATAAAATAAATAAAAAATAAAAGTTGTCTAGCTAAAAAACAACATGCTTGTGAAAAAAGATAATTTCCAACTTTTCTTGAAAAGATTTTACTGATCTTAACTAGTTTTTGAAAAAAAAAATGTGTATACACGTGAAGAGTGAATGCTGTGAAAATTTTCCGAACGCCCAAAATGGACTCGGATGAATGCATGATTTGATAAAAGAACATATTTTGGAAACACAGGGTTGACTTAAAATAGGGAAAATGAATCCTGAGCCCTAGTGTCACATGACCATAAAAACTTGATGCTTGAGTCTCCACATGGGTGCATGCATGACCAGTTTTGCATAAAATTTCCTAATCATCATTGTTGCATGTGTATCAAGGAAATAATGTAGGACATCCCCTTTATCCCCGAACCGCTGGCCAAACCCTGACATATATCATGACCACCCGTTCTACAAGCCTTGAGCCAAAATCCCAACTTATCATAAACCTTGACCCAGGGTGAGAATGTCAATCCTTGCCCTCGGAAAACAACAAAAAAAAAAGAAAGATTCCCAATCAAAGAGTGGGAGAAAGAAAAAAAAAGGAAAGAAAATTCCCGATCAAGGATCGGAAGAAAATAGAAGAAACATCCATAAAGGTCTTTGGACCAAACAATATCTGAACAATACAAAATTGTCACCAAGTAAACAAGAAAAAGGAAACCACGACCTAAAGTGGTCCTCTCCTTTTGATTGCCGACAAAATCCTGTGCGCTAGAGACTTTCTCGCCACGCACTAAACAAAAACAGAAGAGAAAAAGGGAAAAACACTCAAAGCCAAATTCCCCACCTAAAAACCATTCCCAAAATAAGTCCTATTGATCCATGATCACGCATGTAATCTTTGATTTGATAGTAAATGATTTGCAAAATCAAGTCATGACATATCTATGGTTCGGAATTAGGATAAAACACTTACCTGTGTGAGATTGATACACTTTGAGTGATTTTCTCCTATCTTTGTTGGACCCCGTGTTTCCTCTATATGGTCGTTTAGAAACGAAATGCTAACATCCAAAATTTCATTTATGGTTATGAGAAAATTTCATCAGCATACTCTCATTACCCGATAGACACATCATTTTTAAAAAAAAAAAAACAAAGAGGAAAAAGAAAGAAAGACCTCGAAGGTCGGCATGTCATGGTTAGGAAGCATAAATCATTCGTAGAGAGCAAACATATCTTCTAGAAACAAGGGACTGACGCTAAGAGTTTATTTTCCTGAATAACCGAGATAAGAATGGATGGATTCATTGAACTGATGAAAGAACATAATTTGGAAACGTTGGGTCTGTTTGTGTAAATTCCCAACCGTAGTATCACAATGCCATAAACAGGATGCTTGAGTGCCCACCTGGCTGTGGCCATGACTAATTTTGCACGTTGTTTCCAAATCATCATTGTTGCGCATGCCTTGTGGAAATAATATGGAAGTTCAACCCGAGACTGACACCTTGACCCACGAATTTGTTTTGCCCCAGATATCAAGATCGGGCTCCCACGATAAAAGACCCCATTGAGACACAACCTTAGACTACTTTGAACCTTGGCCTATAAAAAGAATCCTCATCCTTTCCCCCGAAGCAAAGGACAGCGGAATCTCCTCAAGGGAGAGCAAATAACGAATGCTAAAACCTGATTTCCCAAAGAAAGAAATGGAGAGGGAGAAATGAAAAGAAAGAAAAGGAAGAAATGAAAGGAAAGAAAAGAAAAAAATGAAAAGAAAGGAAAAGAAGGATTCCCGATCAAAGATCGGAAGAAAGTAAAAAGGAAAAGATCGGAGGAAAATAGAGTAATTCCCGATCAATGAAAGAAAGAGAACAGAAAATCTTCAGACCAGATAAATTTTCGGCAAGGTAAGTGACTGCCGGCAAAGGAAAACCCATTTTTTGGTGGTTCTTCCTTTCGGATTGTCATTCTCGACTGGCGATATCCCGCCCCACATAAACAAAGAGGAAAAGACTGAAACACCCAGCTTCCTCTCCGAAAACACTACCCTCGAGAAAATCCTATTGATCCGTGATCGCACGTGTGATCTTTGATTCGATAGGAAATCGTGTGCAAAATAAAGTCATGGTGCAGTTATGGTTTGGGGTTAGGGTAAAACACTTGCCTGTGTGAGTTTTTATACACTATGAGTGATTTATTCCCAGTTTCAGCTTAACCCGATGTTTCCCCTGAATGTTCATTTAAAAGCTAAATGTTGACGTACTGCCCTTCATTTTTTATTACAAGGAAGATTACCCTTGGCATGGGTATATTGCTTCTCTAAGATATGGTGCTCTCGCGAATGATTTATTTTTCTTTGCAAAAAGCATGTTTGCCTTTTTTAGTTGGAAAAAACACAGTGAATTGATTGTCTAGCGCTGTTCATGTGTCCTCCACCAACGAGTCTGGAGCCTCGCGAATTGATTGCCTAGCGCTGTTCACCAATTCTCCATTCTCCCCTTTTATTCGGAGTCCTATGAATTGATTGTCATTCATGCATCCTCCACCAACGAGTTTGGAGCCCCGTGAATTGATTGCCTAGCGCTGCTCGCCAATTCTCCATTCTCCACTATTATTCGGAGCCCCATGAATTGATTTTCATTCATGCATCCTCCACCAACGAGTCTGGAGCCCCGTGAATTGATTGCCTAGCGTTGTTCGCCAATTCTCAATTCTCCACTTTTATTCGGAGCCCCATGAATTGATTGTCATTCATGCATCCTCCACCAACGAGTCTGGAGCCCCGCGAATTGATTGCCTAGCGCTGTTCGCCAATTCTCCATTCTCCAATTTTATTCGGAGCCCCATGAATTGATTGTCATTCATGCATCCTCCACCAACGAGTCTAGAGCCCCGCGAATTGATTGCCTAGTGTTGTTCGCCAATTCTTCATTCTCCACTTTTATTCGGAGCCCCATGAATTGATTGTCATTCATGCATCCTCCACCAACGAGTCTGGAGCCCCGCGAATTGATTGCCTAGCGTTGTTCACCAATTCTCCATTCTCCACTTTTATTTGGAGCCCCACGAATTGATTGTCATTCATGCATCCTCCACCAACGAGTATGGAGCCCCGTGAATTGATTGCCTAGTGTTGTTCGCCAATTCTCCATTCTCCACTTTTATTCGGAGCCCCATGAATTGATTGTTATTCATGCATCCTCCACCAATGAGTCTAGAGCCCCGCGAATTGATTGCCTAGTGCTGTTCGCCAATTCTCCATTCTCCACTTTTATTCGGAGCCCCATGAATTGATTGTCATTCATGCATCCTCCACCATCGAGTCTGGAGCCCCGCGAATTGATTGCCTAGCGCTGTTCGCTTACCCTCCACCCTCGAAATCTTGTTCGAAGACCCATGAATTGATTGCCTAGCGCTGTTCATGCGTCCTCCACCATCAGGTGCGGAGCCTCCGGTGACTGGGAAATGTGGTTTTTGTTATTTTCCCGATCGGTTCCTTCGCCAAACATGTGTATATATGTATATTATGTTATTGGTGTTTTTGTTGTTGTTTGTGTTTTGTTTTGTGTTGTGCAGAAAAAAGAAAAAGGGGAGAAGGGAGTCGTCATAGACTAATTGTGGAAAGGGCAAAGATGGATGAAATCAGTGTTTTATCTTTGCTTTCCTCTTATCTCCGATAAAAGGTAAGTAAAGAGGGGCAACTATCATACCCTAATTTCGTCAGGGGACTATTGCTTGATGGCATGCAACCTTTGATTGACCGCTTCGAAGTACTTGGCACCCTTTGTTGCACAATATGTGAAGTCCCGAGTCGTGCCGGAAATCAAAAGGAAGCGTGGTTACGCCATCCGTGAAATTCCGTAATGTCACGGAAACCAAAAGGAAGTATTGTTACGCAATCCATGAGTTTCTGTAACTTTTTCGAAAGCTAAAAAAAGAGTAAATGCATGATCCAAAAGGTTCCGTAACCATACGGAAAGAAAATAAGTGTCGTTACGAAATTCGTAAAGTTTCGTAACGTTACGGAAAAAGAATCACCAAAAAAAGTAAAGGGGGTATATTTAGTAAAAAAAAGGTGTAAATAGCAACCAGACCCACTTGGGCCTTCCAGATTCTTCCTCCAGAAGGCGGTTGCTTTTGGAGGAAGCAACCTGGCTCGTCTGGGTGAGCTGGGTGGCAAGCTCCTCCCCTATTTTGCTATAAATAGGGGGAGGAATGAAGAAGGAAGGGGTTCAGCCTTCTTGGCACTTCGTATTCTCTTGCAATTGCTGAAGAAAATTGTTTCCGTGAAGAATATCCAAGCCGAGGCGTTTCCGTAACGTTTCCGTATCGTTTCCGTGAGTAATTACGCGAAGATTTTCAACCGTTCTTCGACATTCATCGTTCGTTCTTCATCGTTCGTCGATATTCAACCGGTAAGTACCCCAAACCGAGCTTTTCAATTCATTCTATCTACCCGTGGTGGTCCCCATTTGTTTCGTGTACTTTTATTCTCGTTTTCATTTACTTTCCGTACCCCCTTTTGACATGCTTCAGCCATTTATTTAAGTCATTTCTTGCTTAATCAAAAAATAAAATAAATTTCCACCGATCATTTGATTTGTAATATCCGTTAATTTTTGTTAAAATGAATTCCGACCGTTCGGTCGTGCCGTAACCACGTTGGAAATCAAAAGATGTAAAATAATAATATAATAATCAAAAATACCTTTTAGTAAAATAAAGCGTAAAAATCAATCGGACGTTTCTCTTTGGGATTTCTTGTTCTTAATTGAATTTACTAAATAACTAAAGTGAAATTAAGGCTAAAATCAACCCGCAAAGTCAAGCTCGTCCATAAAAAAGTCAATAAAAAGGATTTGAAAAGTTCAATATCTCAGTTTTTACCAAGTAAATGGATCATTTTTAGGGTCCAACACCTTAAAATGACCACCTTCCAAGTAAAAAGAATCGCTTGATTCACCCTTAAAAAAGAACTATGTAGGTCTGATTTCCTCTTCGATGGAGGGTACGTAGGAGCAAGAGCCCCACTTTTGTCGACCTCAAAAAGATAAAAAGAAATAAAAGTTTAGATACACAATTTCACACAATGCTAATTTAAGGCTGTTGTCCTTTGGGACAAACGTGAGAGGTGCTAATACCTTCCTCAAACGTAAATACAACTCCCAAATCTGGAATATTCTTTATGACCGGTTTCCTTCGGTTTTTCTGACGTTTTTCACAAATAAACGTTGGTGGCGACTCCGCGCATTTTCCTCCTTTGGAAGACGCACCCATGAGCCTCACCTCGCTCGCACACAAAAGGGCATGTTGCGACAGAGGGCACTGTGCACTGACCTTCCAGGGTCTTTGGCAGTAGCTTTTGGCCACGATCATACGTCGTATAGAGTGTATGTCATGGGGGGTAGAGTGCACTGACCTTGTCAAATGGCCTAGACGTGGGTAACTAGCGTGGGTAGAGAATCTAAGCATTTCTGAGGGGATGCTTAGGTGCTTTAATTGGTCCATGGTCTTTGGCACTTACTTTTGGTCGTGATCATAGCTCATACGACACAGGAAATAGAGTAACTGTGGCCAAGTGTACTTTGTACTAGGGGGCTTGTCACCTGGTAGGGATCACCTTTGGGCTCCTAGGCTGATCACCTATGGGAGGGGGGCTGTTACATGCATAATCGGGTGGTTTCAACAAACTTAGCAGAGTTCCCTAAGTGAGAGTGTTGTGTGGACACGCTTAGGCTATTTCCTGAGATTTGGTTGTTGTTGGTACGTACCACATTGCATCTGAGTGTTGAGTCAGGTGCATGCATCATTCTGTGTAGTCTTGATTGGGTCCATGGATGGATGATGAGTAATTGTTGGATGTGGATGATGAATATTTGTTGGATATGAGTGTTGATTAATGATTATTGTGTATGCTCATCATGTTTGCCTATGTTCCTTGCTAATTGTGGTTATTTGGAATTGGTATTGGTTCTTTTTATAATAAACTCACCCTTGAAATTTTTGTATCGTGTGGTTGATAGCTGTGATGATCACGAACCTTGTTCGTGGGAGCAGAATGACAGTGGTAGGGTGCAGGGAGTAAGATTCTGGTGAGGAGCCATCGAGCCGACGTGATGACGTTGACGTTATTTTGGGAGAGAGTTGTGTTTTGTAATCAACTCCTCCGTAGTTGGTTTTTAAGTTTTATTTTGTTGAGTTAAAGATGTAAAATTGAGATTTTAATTATATCTATGAACAAATTTAATTTTCGTTATGTGTATGACGTGTACCGAATTATTGTTTCTATGTAATTATGCATATTCACTTAAGTAATGGCGTGTTGTTGGATGAATTTATGTTGTGACAAAATCACTTCTATTTTCATAATAAAAAATTAAGGAAGTTCTTTTTATAAAAAAAATTTGAAATCATCGAATATTAGAGTGTGGATACCGTAGCGATGAGGCGGGTCGTTACACTCTCTGCCTGGGAAGACAGTGGAAGACCATGCCCTCCAACTGAGACAAGAGGTGCCTCCACCAGTATGACACAAAACCTTCAACCTCTCTGAAGAAGAGGATTCATTGTCCTAGGCACTATGGTAAGTATCCTCCTCAAAGGAAACACCAAAGCAATGACTTCCCGATCCACCAGGGGTTGCCCCAGAATCACTGACACCCATGCCGATGGCGGAGTCAGACAAAAATGAAGAAATGATCAGAGAAGGAATACCTTGAAGGATTGAAAAAGGTGAAGGAAGAAGAAAGGGAATTGCAAGAAGCAAGAACAAAAGCAAAGATATTTTGGGTGAAAAAAGATAGAAATTTGAAGTGTCGGTGGCTACAAATCAAACATCCACCCCATCTTAAAGAGGAAACAAACTCTTCTGTAACTAGCGAGAGCTGAAGTGGTGCCCTAATTTTTTGCACCATGACATAGCCCCACTCACCCATGCACCACGTCTTCAGTACGTGCCCACTCCATGAGTGACACGTATGCAAGAGTACTGCGAATGTGCTGGACATGCCTGCTGCAAGAGACAAAGCGTAACGCCTGTCTTCAATGCACTCTCCAACGGTCAGAAAATGGCAGAGTTGTCAAATACAAAGGCTTCCTTCACCTGACACGTCAGACCTCGCCTGCAAAATCAAAAGCATGTCCACCCCAGAAAACATGACAGAAGAGGGGCTTGACAAGCTTGACAAACCTATAATTCTCACACGTGTTGAGGTTACCACTCTCGACACCAGACACCACTCATCCATGCATGGGGGCTCGACAAACTCGTCACCCTCTTACTTGTCAAGGCTACTACCCTCGACACTAGACAACCTCTTTTGCTGGTAAATTGGCTCAAAACTTGGGGGGCTTATGTAATGTCCAGGGTCCAAAAAGTACACGTGGCAACTTACGTGACACTCTATTACACATGTCAAACCCTCCATGTCAGCCCCGACACAGGAGCATAGATGATAAGCCCTTAGAAGCCAGGCTCTTAACTGATATGTGATCTTTAACCTCTTATTATTTGATTATCGTCTTCTTATCTCTTGGTAGGTATTCAACTATTTACAAGCTTCACATTATCTATAAGGTACAATTATTTACTAGCAATTATCTATAAGCAACATGTTATCTGTAAGATTACCTATAAGCTACCTTTATCTACTAGAAATTATTTACAAGCCAGTAATTATCGACAAGGGCTGTTATGTTACCGTAACTACCCCTATAAACAAGGACCCATAATTCCCTCTCCCCACTATAAGTAACAGGTTCCCTCGTACTCTTTTCACTAACTCATTCATACTCTCCTAACTCATATACTTACTTAAGCGTTAGAATCCTTTGTTTTGTAGGTGTCATACCCTAATTTTGTCCAGGGACTATCATTTGCTGACATTTTGATTCTTGCTAGCCAAATTGAGCTGCTTGGCACCATTTGTTGTGCAATACAAAAGGTTTTTCGATGTTTCGGTATAGAATGCAGAAAATACCCAAAATGGAGGGCAAAAGGGTCATTTTAAGGCTTTTTCTGAACCCTAGCTCGCCTATGTAGAAGCAAGCTTCATGATGAATCAAGATTGATTCAAGGAGTTTTGATGATAACAAAGATGATGACAAAAAGCTCAAAAGTCAAGATCACTTCACGATAACAAAGATGATGACATTCAAGAATGAGTTCAAGATTGAGTCAAGAACACTTCAAGGATCAAGAGCAAATTTGATTTCAAGAATCAAGAATCAAGAATCAAGATTCAAAGATTCAAGAATAATCAAGATCAAGATTCAAGACTCAAAGATTCAAGAATCAAGAGAAGACTTAATCAAGATAAGTATTAAAAAGTTTTTCAAAACATTGAGTAGCACAAGAAGTTATTTTGCAAAATCATTACCAAAGAGTTTTACTCTCTGGTAATCGATTACCAGATTATAGTAATCGATTACCAGTGGTTTTAAAACATTAAGATTTTCAACATTCAAAATGAAGAGTCACATCTGTTGATGTGTAATTGATTACAGCTTTATGGTAATCGATTACCAGTGACTGTTTTCGAAAAATTCATTTCCAAAAGTCACATTTCTTCAAGTGACTTGTTTATGAAGATTCTTTCAAAATTCATATCTTTTTAAGTGATTAGTTTTAAAGGAATTTCCAAGAGTTACAAGTTTTGACTTGAGTCATCAAGAAACTATAAATATGTGACCTTGGCATAAAACATTTGAACAATCTCATTCAGATCTATCATCTCTTTCAACCATTCTATCTTTCAACAACTTCTTTCATTTCTTTTAGAGCTTTCTTATTTCATCTTCTCTTCATCTTTCTAAAAGTTTTTGTTCAAAACTTTTTCTTCCAAGAAAAGTTCTTTGTTCAAAAACTTGTGCTATTCATCTTTTTCATTCCCTTCTCCCTTTGCCAAAAAGAATTCGCCAAGGACTAACCGCCTGAATTCTTTTTGTGTCTCTCTTCTCCCTTTTCCAAAAGAACGAAGGACTAACCGCCTGAATTCTTTTGTGTCTCCCTTCTCCCTTGTCAAAGAATTCAAAACAACACAGTCTGAGAATTCTTTTGATTCTTCCCTTTCCCTAAAACAAAAGATTTCAAAGGACTAACCGCCTGAGAATTCTTTTGTTTCCCCCTTCACAAAGTTTCGAAGGACAAACCGCTTGAGAACTTTGTCTTAACACATTGGAGGGTACATCTACTTGGGTTGTTGACTGAGAACAAGAGAGGGTACATCTCTTGTGGATCAGTTCTAGTGGAGGGTACATCCACTAGGTTGTTCAAAGAGAACAAGGGAGGGTACATCCCTTGTGGATCTTTGCTTGTAAAAGGATTTTTACAAGGTTGAAAAGAAATCTCAAGGACCGCAGGTCGCTTGGGGACTGGATGTAGGCACGGGTTGTTGCCGAACCAGTATAAAACTCTTGTGTGTTTGTCTCCTTCTTCCCTACTCTTTTAATTTCCATTGTGCACTTTAATTCTTGCTTTGACTTTTGGTTAAGTTTCTTTTCTATTCTTTATTTTCTTAACAACATAGTAAAAACCTAAAAAGGGTAATTTTTAATTAGTAAAGGTCTAGTAATAATTAATTCAACCCCCCCCCCCCCTTCTTAATTATTTTGAGGCCACTTAGCTCGCCTGGGCAAGCTGTCATGACCCCAAATGCCTTGTTTTGCTATAAGTAAGCATGAAGAGGGGCTGAGAGGGAGGTTTAGAGGTCCAGAGGTGAAGGAATAGAGAGAAAGAAGATAAAAGAAGCTAAATCACTATCAAATTTCAACCGTAGTCGTTCTTCATCCAGTTAGTGTTTGTCTTTAAGAATTTGAACATGATTTATGGACCCTTGGGGGTCCTCTTTATTGTTTTGTACATCTTTATCTCCTTCTCCTATCATCGGTAATCGCTTTTCTTTTGTAAAGTAAGTTTTAACTGATCGTTAGTGTCGCAAGTTATCTTTCAAAAAGGGATTGAAGGTTAATAAACAAAAACCAAAATAAAATCGACTCATAACTATTTTCTTTTTATCAAATATCACTTGAGATCATTTCAAGGTCCAGCGCCTTAAAGGTCTCTCTCCGCTTTTAAACCTCAAAACATCCTGTCAAGGTCCAATGCCTTAAACAACTTTTGTTCAAAATTAAAATTAATCTTAAAAAAAACATAAAATAATGTAACACACAAACTTTCAGACTTAAAGAACTACGTAGGTTTGATTTCCTCATCGCACATGAGGATACGTAGGAGCAAGGGAAACACCCTTGCCGACCCTAAAAAAATAATAAACATAAAAAGGGAAAATACATAAAAAAATATAAAAAGGGAAAATACACAATTTTAAAGTCCTATTTTGCACACTTGATTAAAGGTTGTCATCCCTTGTGACGGGCGCATCGGGTGCTAATACCTTCCCCGTGCGTAAACAACTCCCCAACTCTCATTTTCAGAATCCACATACCTTTATCTTTTTGGTTTTTCTAGCGTTTTCCTTGAATAAACGTTGGTGGCTCTCGCAACCTACCCTTCGGCGGGAGGGCGACGCGAGACTCACGGGTGCGTCTTTCAAGAAAGGAAAACGCACGGAGTCACCACCAATGTTTATTTGAGGAAAACGTTAGAAAAACCAAAAACGGGTCTACGAATTTGAAGAACAAAAGGTTTGGGAGTTGCTTTTACGCATAGGGAAGGTATTAGCACCCCACGCGTCCGTCACAAGGGACGACAACCTTTAATCAAATGTGCAAAATCATGACTTTTATTTTATTTTATTTTCCCCCTTTTTATGTTTTTTTTTTATCTTTTCGGGGTCGACAAAAGCAAGGCTTTTGCTCCTACATATCCTCAATTGCGATGAGGAACTCAGACCTACGTAGTTCTTTAAGAAAGCAAGAAAATTATGCGGGGTGTTGAATTTAGACTTTTAAACGGTTCCTTTCAACCGATAAAATTAAAAAAGACCGTTAAGGAGTTGGACCTTGAAACGGTTTCAAATGACCTTTTTGCGGGCAAAAGTTTGATTTGTGAGTTGATTTTAGCTTTAGTTTCACTTGGTTATTTCTCAACTCATTAAAAGAGAACTTTCAAAGTAAATGAATAGTTGAAATTTATTCTTTTGATGATTAATCGAGGTTACAACATAAATGATTGGTTGAATTTTACTTTAACGACGACTAAACGAGGTTACAACGCAAATGATCAGTTGAAATTTATTTTAACATTGACTAAGTGAGATTACAACTTAAACGATAAGCCAAGACTCACTTAAAACAGAGAAAAAGAATACCGAAAGTAGAAGAATGAAGATGAAAACATACAAAACAAGAATGGACCCCTAAGGGTGCATAGAATGAATTCGAAGCTTCAAAATTGAAAACTAATCGGTCGAAGAATGATGAATGATGAAGAACGAACGAAGAACGATGAAGAATGTTAACATAATTGATCACGGAAACGTCACAGAAGCGTTACGGAAGCGCATTGGCCTTAATTTTCTTCTTCTTTCTCCTTCTCCTCACTAATTTTAAGTGAAATATGCTTGCCAAGGGTGTTGAACCCTTTCCCTTCATCCTCCCACGCCTATTTATAGCAAAATAGGGGGAGGAGCTTACCGCCCAACTCGCCCAGGCAAGCTGGTGGCTTACTCCAGAAGCAACTTGCTCGCCCAGGCAAGTTGGTGGCTTACTCCAGAAGCAACTTGCTCGCCCAGGCGAGCTGGTTGCTTCTCCTCTAAGTCTTCTAATGGGCCCAGGTGGGCACAGGGCTAAAGAACACCCCCTAAATTGATCATTTCATCCCCATTTTGAGTTTTTTTTATCATTTCCTTCCCCCTAAATTGGCTTTAAGCAGCTCAACTCGTCTGGCAAAAATCTGCATGTTGACAAACAATTGTCCCCATTCTGAGTATCTTGCTTATTTCTTTCTGAAACGTTGCGAAATCCTACGGATTGCGCAACAATTGATGTTAAGCAGCTCAACTTGGTCGGCGAAAATCCGCATGTTGACAAACAAATATCCCCGGATGAAATTAGGGTATGACAGTGGCGACTCCACACATTTTCTTCTTTTGGAGGACGCGCTTTTATTTTGTCTCGTCCTCCCGCTGAAGGGTAGGTTGCGACAGTAAGTCTCCTTTTTTGTCCTCTTAACAAAGGTCTTTTTCCAGTCTGACGTGCGAAGTTCAGAAATCCACCTTAGTCACGTTCACCCTAACGTGTGTCAGCTCCGAATTTTGGTAAGTACATATGCTTAGCAAAAAAAAAAATGTATAAAATATATAATATATAGTTTAGTTGGTTCACAATATATCCGCACATGCTACAAACTCCATAGCCTACCAAACTCTTGAACAAAGATAAAGGAAAAAGAATAGCTATTTCTACATATAAGCATTGTCCAAGCTTCTTGAACTGTTGAAACCATTTAAATATCCATCCACAAGTTTTAACTCATAATATTTATGAATGATGGAATATACATTCATTTCATTTAGTCAAATTACAAATTATGATAGTCAAACCAAATCTGTATGTCTTTCTCTAAGAAATAAAGAAATAATGGGTGATAAAAATGCTTATATTTTTCTAAAAGCATGTTCAAATCACGTTTTGTACAAATTCTAGAGCTAATTCAGCTCTAGGAAACTTGTTTTCAAAATCTACACTTGGCAAGTCATTCATAAGGCCATTAAATTCACCGTTAAATTGGAATTGTGCACTTCAATTCCTTTTAGAAAAGTTAACTTTCCAAAAGGGTATCTTAGAAAAATGCCCACATAAGTAATATGTTCTTCACTGAGCAACTTTCAAATTCACCCAACCTAGAAAACCCCATCAGTTAATTATGTACATGCATGGAGATTAAAGACGCATCAAAGCACAAGATGGTGTCATTAAAAAATAGAGATTTATAGGTGGTTGTCTAACGTCAATTATACTAAACCGATGCTAAGGTTACAAAATAATGGGTTTTTGCGGATATTGAGTTTGGGTTTCCCGTTGGGTACAAACTGACGGCTAGTTTAAGCAAATATTTCTTGCACGGGAATTTGATTCTCGACTTCTCCTTTCCCACAAAGAAAATTCAATCGCCAAAGTTCCTCTTCACTCCGCAAAGTGAGCGTAGCATTTAATCCTATGCATGAACATACATAATAAAATCAATTTGTTTATTTAACATGTGTTATTCATTCAATGTGATTATCCAAGTGTAAAAATAAGCATAAATAATTGTCAAAGAATATGACAAATTTAACTTCATTTTTTTTTTGTATTTGATTAATGCCAAAATTTTATCTTAAATGTGGTTGCCTTTATTTAATGTAAATGAAGTATTGAGCTTTTTTTTTTTAAGAATATGTTTAAAATATGCAAAATCACAACAAGATTAATATATCAAATGTATTATATAACCCGTATTATTCACCAAATGTAATAAAAAAAATAAAAATAAATATCTCTCTAATATGACAACATGGGATAAACAAAGTGTGTGAGTGTGTTTATTTAGAATTTTGTTAGTATCTAATATGATTTGCCTAAAAAAATAGACATAGACTTCTTGCCAACAGTATGATAAATAATATCAATAATGTTATTAAATGATTAAGATAAATATTATTTGTATTACTAATTAATAATACTAGCCTCCTTGTTTATATACATAAGAATCAAATATTAATTCATCAAAACCAATAAAAGAAGTTAAATTAGTTTAAGGAATGACACTACTCAAAAATAGTTTCTATATATTTAAGTAGTTGGCAGTTGTTAGATATAGTGACATTATTACTCATAATTTAAGGATTATTTTTTTAACCAATGAGTATGAATGATGTTGTACTGTCTGGGGTCCACAAATTGACGTGATAGTTGACGTGGTTATTATCCTCTTATCATATTATAGGTATCCGCTACTGTAATGCCCTGAAATTTTGCTAACTATAAATCGATGTTTAATTGTATTTATCGTGTTATTTGATTATATGATTGACTTTAATGAGTTGAGCTATGGTGTGAATTAGTCATGTGTGATTTGCTTGATGTGGATGTTGAGTTATGTGGATTTTTATTGACCTAAGTTGAAATTATGAGATTTCAAATTTTACCTAAACCTATTGTGGTAAAACGGCAATCTTAGATTCGTTAACCATTGGATCGTCTTCAAATTTGCACTATAGGTTCTGTTGGATCGAGTGGCCTCAGAATAATTAAAAAGGGGGGGGGGGGGTTGAATTAATTATTCCTAAACCTTTACTAATTAAAAATTACTCTTTTAAGGCTTTTACTAAATTGTTAAGAGAATGAAGAGTAGAAGAGAAAACTTAACAGAAAGTAAAAGCGGAAATTAAATGCACAGCGGAAAGTAAAAGAGTAGGGAAGAAGGAAACAAACACATAGGAGTTTTTATACTAGTTCGGCAACAACCCGTGCCTACCTCCAGTCCCCAAGCGACCTGCGGTCCTTGAGATTTCTTTCAACCTTGTAAAAATCCTTTTACAAGCAAAGATCCACAAGGGATGTACCCTCCCTTGTTCTCTTTGAAACCCTAATGGATGTACCCTCCACTAGAACTGATCCACAAGAGATGTACCCTCTCTTGTTCTCAGTCAAACCCAAGTAGATGTACCCTCTACTTGTACCAGAAAGGATGTACCCTCCAATGTGTTAAGACAAAGATCTCAGGCTGTTACACCTTTGATACTTTGTGAATGGGGATACAAAAGAATTCTCAGGCGGTTAAACCTTTGAACGCTTTTGTATTAGGGAATGGGAAGAATCAAAAGAATTCTCAGACTGTGTCGTTTTGAATTCTTTGACAAGGGAGAAGGGAGACACAAAAGAATTCAGGTGGTTAGTCCCTTGTTCTTTTGGAAAAGAGAGAAGAGAGACACAAAAAGAATTCAGGCAGTTAGTCCTTGGTGAATTCTTTTTGGCAAAGGGAGAAGAGAATGAAAAGATGAATAGCACAAGTTTTCAAGGTTTAGAAAACTAGAAAACTTCAGAAAGCTTTTGGTACAAAAGAAGAAGAAGAAGTTCAAAGAGATTCAAGGCTTGTAAAGGATTGTATGAAATAAGTGTTCAAGATTGTTGTTAGAAAGATTAATTTGAAATGCAAAACAAAGCCCTTCTTTTATAGTCTCTTCATGTCTGGTCAAGAAGGCCATTCAAAAGAGTTATAACTTTTTAGAAAAACTTAAAACCCATTTGAAAAAGTCAAAACCTTTTTGAAGAGTTACATCTTTTGATTTTTCAGAAACAGACACTGGTAATTGATTACCAAATAAGTGTAATCGATTACACAAAGCTTTTGAGTGAAACAATGTGACTCTTCATTTTTAAATTTGAATTTCAATGTTCAAGGACACTGGTAATCGATTACCAAAACATTGTAATCAATTACATCCTTTTGAAAATATTTGGAACGTTGCAAATTCAGTTTGAAAACTTTTTCAAACTCATTTTGCTACTGGTAATCGATTACCAGAGAGTAAAAACTCTTTGTTAAAGGTTTTGTCAAAAACTCATGTGCTATTCAATGTTTTGAAAAAACTTTTTAATACTTATCTTGATTGAGTCTTTTCTTCATTCTTGAATCTTGAGTCTTAAATCTTGATCTTGATTCTTGAGATCTTGAATCTTGAATCTTGATTCTTGATTGTAGACTTTCTTCTTGAGTCTTGAATTCTTCTTCATTCTGGAACTCTTGACTTGTTCTTGATTTACTCGAGTTGTTCTTTGATCTTTTGAGCTTTTTGTTCATCACCTTTGTCATCATCTTTTGTTGTCATCATTGTTATCATCAAAATACCTTTGAATCATTGTTGATTCATCATGAAGCTTTGCTTCCACAGGTTCCTAACAAATGTCTGCACTATTTGACCATTGGGATTTGTAAAATAACAATTTTGAATCTCTTTCTTAGAGTGAGAAGCTCGCTAAGCACAATTCCAACCTGAGAGGGAAATGCGCTGAACGTGAATTGTTGCACTGAGCGCAATTCTATTATGCTCAGTGCAAACTGTCGCAGTCAGTGCAAATCCCAACCCGGGATGAATTGTGCTAAGCACGAAAAGTCGCGCTTAGCGCCAAAAGTGGAGTCTTGCTTAGCAAGATGAACTCGCTAAGCAAAATCTGCATATTATAAATATGTTCTTCAGCGTGAAAAAATGTTTTTTCACTCTTTTTCTCTCCAAACCCCCACCCAAGCCCCAACACCTCCTCTTCCACCACCCACGACCATTGGTGGCCACCATGAGATGTCATTGCTTGACGCTGAACCACTACACTAAGAGGAACATTTTAATCAGAGTGGAATCCTCAAAATCCACCTCAAGGATTCGGAGGAGAACAATCCCTCAATCCTTTCTTTCGTAGCCTGTCTGAGGTAATCTTAACTTCTAAGCTTTTCTCCTAGTTAGTTTGAGCTTCTCTTAGTGTCTCTTGTGTTTTGAGTACTATAATAGAGTGTTTTTACACTTTCTTTGAAAAAACCTTGAAAATGAGACGTTGTAAAAGTTATCTTTTTGTAAAATTGATGTTATTTTCCTAACCTTCGCTGAACCCCAGTACATTGGCGTGATCGGAATTTCAAAATGACATCTTCTTTTAGTAGAATCCAAAACGCCCTTTATCCCTTTATGTTTTGACAAGGGTAATTGTCTCTGAATGTTGTTATTAATTGTGTTTTTGAAATCTATACGGAATTTCCTTCAATTTGGTATATAGAATGTTGCGTTTGGACTAACGAACGTGAACGAGAGAGATCTCTGAGTGACGCAAAGAGGATTTGATGGAGAGCTCACGATATGTGAGGGGAGTTTATTATAATTTTTATGGCTTTGATACCATAATTGGGGTCAGGGAGCCCAACTATGAGAATTTAAGTCTTTCCTTATGTGTGCTGGTTTTCAATAAAAACAATGTTTTCGACTAATGGGATGCGATACATCTATGATTGATAAATGAAATTATTGTTTTTGTTAGACTCGTGTTGTCAGAAGACATGAGGAGTGTCAATCTCAGGCTTGAACAATATATGTATGTATGTGCAGAATGTGATTTACTGATGATATTAATTGATATGAGGTGTGTCACAACCTGCCCTTCAGCGGGGGCACGAAAAGGCCAACATCAAGGGCCAAGGGTGCGTCTTCCATTGAAGGAAAATGCATGGAGTCACCACCAATGTTTATTCGAGGAAAACATCGAAAAAACCAAAAAGATGATTGTCTGTGCATTTTGAAAATGAGAGTTCAGGAGTTGTTTATGCATTGGGAAGGTATTAGCACCTCACGCGCCCATCACAAGGGGCAGCATCCTTCAACTAAGTGTGCAAAACATGACTTCAAAATGATATATTTCCCTTTTTTATGTTTTTTATCTTTTGGGGTCGACAACAGCAGGGCTATTGCTCTACGTATCCTCAATTGTGATGAGGAACTCAGACCTATGTAGTTCTTTGAGAATTGAACATTGGTTAAATTGTTTTTATCTTTTTTGAAAGATTGATTTTAACCGAACAAAATTTGTTTAAGGTGTTGGACCTTTAAACGATCATTTGATTTTTGGAAAGAGATAATCAATAAGGCGTTGGACCTTTGAACGATCTCTTGATTTTTGAAATGAGGGGAGAACCGTTAAGGCATTGGACCTTTAACGATCTCTTGATTTTTGAAAAGAGAAAATCATTAACGCATTGGACCTTTGAACGATCTCTTGATTTTTTAATGAAATGAAGAAGTTCATGAGTTGGTTTTATTTGGTTTTGGCTCATTAATCTTCAATCCCTTTTTTATAGATAACTTACAGCGTTAATGACTAGTTAAAACTTATTTTACATTGATGAAAAGAGTTTACGACACAAAAGATCGGTCAAAAATTATTTAAACAGTGATTAAGTGAGATTACAACACAAACGATCGGTTGAAATTCATTTTAACAGTGATTAAGTGAGATTATGGTATGAACAATCGGTCAAAACTCGCTTTAAACAAAGAAAAAGATTACCGATGATCGAAGAAGGAGATGAAGATGCACAAACAATATAGAGGACCCCTAAGGGTCCATAAATCAAATTCAAATCCTTAAAGCAAGCACTAACCAGAGGAAGAACGAAGAACGAACGATGAATGGTGTAGGAATCGATCACGGATGCGATTCGAAAGCATTTCGACCTTGTTTTATCTTCTTTCTTCTTCTTTCTAGACCTCTGGACTTCAGGGAACTCAGGGACCCTTTTCCTTCAACCCCTCACACCTATTTATAGCAAAATAAGGCATTCAGGCTAAAGGTAGCTTGCCCAAGCGAGCTAGTTACTTCACCTTTAATTTTTCTAATGGGCCCAGGGGATGGGAAATGTCCTCAAAATGACCATTTTGCCCCTCTTTTGAACATTTTGCACATTTCCTTTTGAAACGTCACAAAACCCTCGGAATGCACGATAATTGGTGTTAAGCGGCTCAATTCGGCTGGAAAGAATCCAAATGTTTGCAAACGATCATCCCCAAACAAAATTAAGGTATGACAGTTGCCCCTCTTTACTTATCTTTTATTGGAGATAAAAGGGAAGTAAAGATAAAGACACTACTTTCATTCGAGGGATCTCACCATCCAACCGGCCACTAGTGGAAATCCAAGCAGTAAAACCTGTGAAAGCATGAAGACATTGAAGTTCTTCCTTTTCTCGTTTTATCCTTTTTTCATTTTCATTTTCTATATATATTTTTATTTTTTTAATTTTTTATTTACAAAAGATTAGAAACAAAGGACGTCGAGTCCTATGAAGCACAAGGACAACAAATATTGAAGTTTTTGAGTTGAAGACTTTGACGTCTTCGAAAGCGTAAATGATGGCATTATTTCCCTTTAAAGGCATGCAATGACTAAAAACATTGTCGCCTTCAAAATGTAAATGAAGGTCATTGTCGCCTTTGAAACATGCAATGACTGAAGACATTGTCGTCTTCGAAATGCAAATGATGGTCATTGTCACCTTTGAAGGCATGCAATGATTGAAGACATTGTCATCTTCAAAATGCAAAGGATAGTCATTGTCACCTTTGAAGGCATGCAATGACTGAAGACATTGTCGTCTTCGAAATGGAAATAATGGTCATTATCACCTTTGAAGTTATGCAATGACTGAAGACATTGTCATCTTCAAAATGCAAATGATGGTCATTGTCAACTTTGAAGGCATGCAATGACTGAAGACATTGTCATCTTCGAAATGCAAATGATGGTCATTGTCACCTTTGAAGGCATGCAATGACTGAAGACATTGTCGTCTTTGAAATGCAAACAATGGTCATTGTTGCCTTTGAAGGCATGTAATGGCTGAAGACATTGTCGTCTTTGAAATGAAAATGAGTAGATGACCTTGTTTGTCTCCGCATGCTTACGGACTTGATTATCTCTAGAAGGCGAAAGAGATTGCAATATGTCATACCCTAATTTCGTCCGGGGACCATTGTTTGGTGGCATGCAACCTTTGCTTGACCGCCTCGAGGTACTTAACACCCATCTTTAGGTAATCCATGAAGTTCCTGAACATTCTGGAAGTCGAAAGGAAGCATTGTTGTGCAATCCGTAAAGTTCCGCAACATTCCGGAAGTCAAAAAGGGCATTGTTGCGTAATCCGTAAAGTTTTGCAAGATTTTGGAAAGAAAATGGGTGTCATTACGTAACCTGTAAAGTTCCGTAACGTTTCGGAAAGGAATCAGCAAAAAAACACAAATGGGGTGTGTTTAGAAAAAAAGGGGTGCAAATAGCAACCAGGTCCACTTGGGCCTTCCAGGGGGTTCCAACAGAAGGCAATGCCTTCTGGTGGAAGCAACCAGCTCGCTTGGGCGAGCTGGGCGGCAACCACCTCCCTCTTTTCTCCTATAAATAGGGGAAAGAGGGTTGAGCAAAAATGCTCAGCCCTTCTGGTATTTAGGATTCTCTCAAAATTAGTGAGGAAAATTGTTTCCGTGGAAAAAATCCAAGCTGAGGTGCTTCTGTAATGCTTCTGAGACGTTTCCGTGAGCGATTTCGTGAAGATTCTTCACCGTTCTTCATCGTTCTTCGTTCGTTCTTCGTCGTTCTTCGGTCTTCAACAGGTACGTTCTCGAAATTGAATCTTTCAATTCATTATATGCACCCTTAATGGTCCCCACTTGCTTCGTGTACTTTTATTTTCATTTCGTTTGTTTTCCGTACCCCCTTTTGACGTGCCTTAACCATTTATTTAAGCCGTTTTCTCACCTAATAAATAATAAAATGAATTTCAACCGGTCATTTGAGTTGTAATATCGTTTAATCATTGTTAAATTAAAATCCAACCGATCGTTCACGCAGTAACCACGTTTAAACCGAAAAAAGGCAAAATAATAATAAAATAATCAAAATATCTTCGAATAAAATAATCAAAAAAATCAATCGGACGTTTTTCTTTGAAAGTTTCCTTGAATGAATTGACTAATAACCAAAGTGAAACTAAAGCTAAAATCAACTCACAAATCAAGCTTTGTTCGCAAAAATCACTAAAAACCGTTTTAAGGTCCAACACCTTAAACGATCCTCTTTGCTTTTATTGGTTAACATGGACCGTTCAAAAGCATAAAATCAATATGTAACTTTACCGCTTTTGTCAAAAAACCAAAGAGACCGTTAATGGTCCAACGCCTTAACGTTTCTCTCCTTTCAAAATCAAAAGATCGTTTAACAGTCCAACGCCTTAAATGACCTTTTGTTTGGTTAAAATATATCTCACAAAAAAGATGAAAACAACTTAACCAAACGTTTAGTTCTCAAAGAACTACGTAGGTCTGATTTCCTCATTGCAATTAAGGAATATGTAGGAGCAAGGGAAACACCCTTGTCGACCACAAAAAGATAAAAGGCATAAAAAGACATAAAAACATAAAGAAAAGGAAAAAATAAAACATTTTGAAGTCATATTTGCACACTTGATTATAGGTTGTTATCCCTTGTGATGGACACGTGGAGTGCTAATACCTTCCCCGTGCGTAAAAACAACTCCTTAACCTTTCACACTTAAAGTTCGTAGACCACACCTTTCTGGTTTTTCCGACGTTTTCCTCGGATAAACGTTGGTGGCGAATCCACGCATTTTCCTTTCTTGGAAGACGCACCCGTGAGCCCCGCGTCGCCCTCCCGTCGAAGGGTTGGTTGCAACAGTTGGCGACTCCACTAGGGACTGTTTTTAGAGAGTTGGGCCAATCGATCAATGTGCATTCCTTACCATGACTTCTCCTTTGTTAGTTTCCCTTTATTTTTCTTATGTCCTTGTATATAACTCTTTTATGCTTTTAGTATGCTTTTTTTAAATTTATGTATGAGATAGATGTTCATTCATTTGATGCACACAAACACCAACACCTTTTTGTACACACGGTGAGTTGAAAAGGGGCCCTATACCCGGGTCCGTGGGAACATAAGGAGTGGAGGTGAATCTGTGGTCATGCTGGGTCTCCGACTTGCTTGATAACAGTGAAACCTCATCTAGAGTTTTCCTCTTTGATAACATATTGTTGCTGGTAGTCCCTACTGCCGCAATATGTTTTTTCGGAGGGGATGATACCTCTAGAAACCATCAAGAGAGATATGACCACCTTGGAAATTATCACTAAAAGCCTTTTAGTTCCTCCCGTTTAGGTCCCTAAAATAGGGGCACGAGGCAAACACGCTGCGTGCCTTCTATACACTGCCATGCATGTAACCTAAAATGTCATGTATGCCTTCGCTGTGTGATTTATTTGAGGATATTGCCATGCTGTGTGCATCTCCTTGTTACCCTTCCCCTTTTTTTCGCATATGCATCATGCCATCATGCACGGGTTGCATCTTGATCCCCTCACTTTGTCACGAGAAGACGGAAGGTCCGTGCCGCCTTCTTAAATGCATGCATCGGGCGCTATGTTGCCCGAATGTTGTATCTAAGAAAAAGATGATCTCCCGGGCTCTCGTATCTATAAAATGCATCTATGCCATACGCATTTCTTCATGCATTCATCCATTTCACCTATGATAGATGTCGGAGTCTTTATTCGCACTGGTTTTTATTCCACTTTAGTAAGAACATAGGATTGAGCCGGGCGCCTTCGCTTAAAAAGAGGCTCTATCAAGTCTAGGTCAAGAGCCTAGGAGTCGCCAGTCTGAAAGAGTTAGGACAGTTGATGGGTCAGCTCCAGCGACAAGCCTTTCGCAAAGCTTACGGTAAGATCTGGGACCTAACCATGGTAGAGGTCTCCACGGAGGCCATTGCCTCCCTTGCCCAATATTATGATCAGCCTTTGAGGTGCTTTACCTTTGGGAACTTCCAGTTAACACCCATGATGCAAGAGTTTGAAGAGATCCTGGGATACCCTCTTAGAGGAAGGAAACCATACCTCTTCTCGAGATTTTATCCCTCTTTAGCTAGAATTTCTAAAATAGTCAAAATCTCGACACAGGAATTAGACCGTGGGAAGCAAGTCGAAAATGGGGTGATTGGGGTACCAAGGAAATGTTTGGAAGCAAAGGCGAAAGTCTTGGCAAGTCAAGGCGAATAGGCCCCATTCATGGACATCCTGTCACTTTTGACCTTCGGGGTGGTCCTCTTTCCAAATGTGGATGGGTTGGTGGACCGGGCAGCGATTGATGCTTTTCTCGCCTTTTACGACCGAAAAGAAAGCCCGGTTGTCGCTATCTTAGCCGATCTATATGACACATTTGACCGAAGATGTGAGAAGAACAATGCAAGGATTGTTTGTTGTACGTCGGCCCTCTACGTATGGTTGGTTTCGCACTTCTTTCGCCAAGAGATGGGACACATTTGCCCGTTAGAAGGCCACCGCTCATGCACTGAGAAAAAAGAGGCAAATTGGGACCGACTCTTAGTGAATAAAGAAGAAGCATTTGTCAATTGGTTCCCCTGATGGAAGGAAGGAAGAACCAGGATTCTTATTTCGTGTGGGAAATTTCCAAATGTTCCCTTGATGGGGACGAGGGGAGGGTGAGTTTCTCTCCACCCAAAACTCCCCTCCCTCATCCAAAAACGCAGCACCCACGAGATTTGCAGTTTTTGACCCTAGGCCACCATTTTTGTGCTTTTGCTTCCATTTTTAGTGTCTTTGATCACTCCATACAAGTAAGTACATTATCCTTTGGCCTCTAGTTTTCCATTGATGTCTTTTCATGCTCTAAATTGTACATGATTTGACCAATTTCGTGAGACAATTTGGGGCAAATTCATGTTTTGATTCATTGAATTGGGGGGTTGTAGGGGATGGCCTTAGGCCTAAGTTGTATTCTGAAATGATTGGGCAAGCCACATTGCCCCCATTCCTTTCTTATTTTTACCCGAAAGTGTGCCCACCGAGTGTTCGGTGAAATGTCTCAATGGCAGTCGCGCATAAATTTGTGAAGTTTGCTTATAGAATGGGTTTGTGCATGCATGGTTGCCATTTTTGGATGCGTGGACAGCTTGCGGAGTTTAGGGTAAAAGCCGAAATGTGACTTAGGCCTAGGAACCCAAGCCTTTGGTTTTGAGTCCAAGAAAGCATGAAAATGAGAGCATGTTGGTGAGGATTCCCTTTCTAGGCCAACACTTGGTTTGGGCTATACCATGATGATTTCTTTGTACCTAGATGGTGTGAAAATGTTGTTCACCATGTACATGGGTGTATAGAGTAGGTAGCCAAGTGCTTTGTGAGTGTGCATGTATGTTGAATATGGCACGAAAATGATTCTCAAAATAGGAATATTTGACATGAAATTGCCTTTAAAAAAAATATATGAATTAGTAATACAAAAATTCCCTTTCCAATGAATGTGTAACATGAAATTGTTTTTTCCAAATGAGGGTAAATATGTGTGAACGTACATAGCATGAAGCTGCCTCTCAGGTGTATGACCATATGTGTGAATAAAATGTGAACATATAGCAAAAATTCCTTTCAAATGAAGTAGATAGGTGGCAAAAATGCTTGGCAAAATATATGTGTATGTTTAGATAAGTAGGCAAGGTGCCTTGCAAAATGTGTATGTTGGATAGTTTTGCATGTAGCATAAGGAAATTCTTTGCAAACGAAAGTAGGTGCATCTCATAAAATGTGGTTCACCAAAGGAAAGATGTGTGTAAATGTATGTATGTCCTAGGAAAACCCGCGCGTTAATGCGTAAGTTTTTCTTTTAAAATTCACGTTGATATTTTCATTTTGTTGGAAAGAAGTGTACACTGTTTTTGCTTGATTTGGCTTTCGTTTTAATTGGTTTTCTTGAACTAACTTCCCGAATGTTATTTTATTTTTTTCGCAGGAAATGGCTCCGAAGAAACTCTCCACGAAGAGGTCTAGAAGGGACGCCACTAGAGAAGGCTCCAGTGCCGCCTCAGAGTTTGATAGTCACCGTTTCTGGAGTGCCGAGCACTAGCAGCACTTCGAGGCCATCAGGGGATGGTCATTCCATAGGGAGAGGCGTGTCCAGCTCAGGGAAGATGAGTACTCGGAATTCTAGGAGGAGATATCTCGCAAGCATTGGACACCTCTAGTGACTCCCATGGCCAAGTTCGACCCTAGATAGTCCTAGAGTTCTACGCTAATGCCTGACCTACGAAGGAGGGAGTTTGGGACATGCGCTCATGGGTAAGGGGTCAGTGGATTCCCTTCGACGCAGATGCCCTTAGCCAGTTCTTGGGTGACCCGCTGATTTTGGAGGAAGACCAGCTGTGTGAATTCAGCCAGAGGAGGAGCCAGTCAGACAGTTTCGATGAGGAAGCCATCGCCCAGCTGTTGTGCATACTGGGGTAGGATTTCGCCCAGACCGCTGCAGGGAAGCGGGTGCGGATCATGCGCACCAGCATGACTACTTTGACCCAGATATTGATGACACTGCTGCTCAGCAATGTCTTGCCTAGCGACCACAACTCCGACCTCCCTCTGCCTAAGTTCTAATTGGTGTATGCCATCCTGACACGGATGAGCGTTCACGTGGCCCAGTTGATTGCTGATGCCATTTATTTGTTTGTAGGAATGGCGCCTACTAGGCACCCTCTGGACCCAGAGATGTCCAACAGGGCCCTGGGGCTTCCGGCTTTGATCACGGGCCTCTTCCAGTCCTACGGAGTTCCTGTCACCCCCAGCAAGGTAATTCGATTGCCGATCACCCAAGCCTTCATCGAGAAGTACTGCACGCCTAGGCAGGCACAGGGTGACGCATATCAGGCCGCGAACGCACCGCCACCACCTTGGCAGGCCGATCTGGCTGGGCCACTGGGTGTGGAGCGTTATCTACAGCATTTGGTTTGCCACCAGGCGGCCGACCACCATGAGCAGGTGCAAATACATGAGTGTCTCTACCGGTTCAGCCTCAGTCAGCAGGGGCAGGGTTCCGCCCCTTTTGTATGCCCTACCCCGGAGCAGTTTGGGGCCGAGGTCGCATGGCCTGGAGACTGGCCCGATGCCCAGGCAGGGGAGGAGCCTGCAAGATCCCCCAGTGAGGCGGATGAATCCCATATGGATGAAGATATGACTGACCTGCTCGGTTTCTTGGGAGGGAGTATAGCCACATGACGAAGGTCGCCGCACTTTTTGTTATTAACATTACTGCTTTCAGTTATTGTTTTTGTTGTCATCTAACATTACTGCTTTCAGTTATTGTTTCTGTTTCTGCTATGATCTGGCATTATGACTCTCAGTTATTTTGTCACTATTTTTGTTGCGACTTACCATTGCATTCTTTTCCGTCTGCTTTGTGATTTGACGTAGGTAGGCCGTGTGTGCCCTCATCCGCATAACCTTTTCAGAAAGAGGAAATAAATAAATAATAATAACTTAATAGATGAAGAAAAAATTAAAAATAAAATTCGTTAGCTAAAAAGCCAACATGTTGTTGAAAAGAAAATAACTTCCCACTTTTCCTTGGACAAAAATTCACCAATCAAAACAAAGGGTTTTTGTTGGAAAATGTGTATACACCTGAAGGGTGAATGCTGTGAAAATTTTCCCGAACACCCATAATGGACTTGGATGAATGCATGAATTGATAAAGGAGTGTATTTTGGAAACATTGGGTTGACTTAAATAGGAAAAAATGAATCCTGAACCCTAGTGTCACATGACCATAAGAACTTGATGCTTGAGTGTCCACATGGGTGCATGCATGACCAGTTTTGCATAAAATTTCCTAATCATCATTGTTGCATGTGTGTCATGGAAATAATGTGGGACATCCCCTTTATCCCTGAACCACTGGCCAAACCAACGCCCTGACATATATCATGTCCAGCCGTTCTACAAGCCTTGAGCCAAAATCCCAACTCACCATAAACCTTGCCCTCAGAAGAAAACAAGAAAAAAAAGAAAAAGAAAGTTCCCGATCAAAGATCGGAAGAAAGCAAAAGAAGAAAATTCCCGACCAAAGACTGGAAGAGAGCAAAAGGAAAAAGAAAAGAAAATTCTCGATCAAAGATCAGAAGAAAACAAAAGAAATATGCAGAAAGGTCTTTGGACCAGACAATATCTGAACAATACAGAATTGTCATCCCCAAATAAGAAAAGAAAGGAAACCACGACCCGAAGTGGTCCTCTCCCTTTGATCGCCAACCAAAATCCGGTGCGCTAGCGACTTTCTCCCCCCGCACTAAACCAAAACAGAAAAGGAAAAGGGCCAAACACTCAGAGCCAAATTCCCCACAAAAAAGCACCATTCTCAAAATAGCCCTATTGATCCATGATCACGCGTGTAATTTTTGATTTGATAGGAAATGATACACAAAATCGAGTCATGACATATCTATGGTTCGGAATTTGGATAAAACACTTACCTGTGTGAGATTGATACACTTCGAGTGATTTTCTTCTATTCTGTTGGGCCCAGTGTTTCCTCTAAATGGTCGTTTAGGAACGAATGCTAACATCTGAAATCTCATTTATTGTTATGAGAAAATTTCATCAGCATACTCTCCTTCCCCAATAGACACATTGTTTTTCATCAAAAATCATATATTGCTCTGATCAGTTGGAGGTTTTGTTTCTTTACTAAAGCATGTTCGCATTTTAGTGAAAGAACACTGAGACTATTTAGTCTCACGAAAGCAAGAACTATGTATGTCTGAGTTCCTCATCACAAATGGAGGATATGTAGGAGCAAAATCCCCGCTTTTGTCGACCACCCCACCTTTTGTTATCGTGACCTGTGAAGTCAGGTGACGTGCGGAGATACACAAGTGATTATCCGTACAAACGATTTATGTTAATCCTAACCCGTGAAGTTAGGTGGCAGGCGGAGATACCCAAGTGGTCATATGTATAAACACTCTTTCGTTATCCGTCAGACTCAGAGTTTGGTAGCATGAAAAGACTAACATCGTCTTCTGCACCCTTTGTCAATCGGGGCCAGCGAACCCGTTGACACGCAGAGATTTACATCGTCTTCCGCGCTTTCTGTCATCTTGACCCGTGAAGTCAAGTGACGTGTGGAGATACACCAATGATTATCCGTACAAATGATTTCTGTTGATCCTAACCAGTGAAATTAGGTGGCAGGCGGAGATACCCAAGTGGTTATCCGTATAACCACTCTTTCGCTATCCGTCAGACTCAGAGTCTGGTAGCATGTAGAGACTAACATCGTCTTCTGCACCTTTTGTCATCCTGACCCATGGAGTCAGGTGACATGCGGGGGTACCGTATGGTTATCCGCACCTTTCGTCAACCAGGGGCAAACGAGCCCGTTGACATGCAGAGACTAACATCGTCTTCTGCACCTTTTGTCATCCTAACCCATGGAGTCAGGTCACATGCGGGGGTACTGTATGGTTATCCGCACTTTTCGTCAACCAGGGGCAAATGAGCCCGTTGATGCGCAGAGACTAAGTTCATTTTCTGCACCTTTTGTCATCCTGACCCATGGAGTCAGGTGGCATGTGGGGGTACCGTATGGTTATCCGCACCTTTCGTCAACCAGGGGCAAATGAGCCCGTTGACGCGCAGAGACTAACATCGTCTTCTACACCTTTTGTCATCCTGACCCATGGAGTCAGGTGACATGCGGGGGTACCGTATGGTTATCTGCACCTTTCGTCAACCAAGGGCAAACGAGCCCGTTGACGCGCAGAAACTAACATCGTCTTCTACACCTTTTGTCATCCTGACCCATGGAGTTAGGTGACATGCGGGGGTACCTTATGGTCATCCGCGCCTTTCGTCAACTGAGGCGAACGAATTCGATGGTATCAAGAGGATGTTGGTCATTTGATTCTGATTATTTTCAATATTTTTGCAGGTTTTTACTCTAGTTGTCGTGAGACATGCAAGCTCGACGACGCACAAGATTTTTCTCTGCTGGGCGGGGGGCAATCAAGTTCGATGGCGTGGGGAAGTGTCGTGGTTGTCCCACTTTATCGCTTTCAAGACACTGAAGTTTTGTTGACGCTTTTGATACCTTTTCTTTCTTTCTGAATGATAGGTTCCGCTGGTCGAGATATTAACCGGCCGAGTGATGTTCCGCTCGAACGAAATTAGTGTCTTATCTTTACTTCGCTTTTATCTCCAATAAAAGATAAGTAAAGAGGGGCAACTGTCATACCCTAATTTCGTCCAGGGACCATTGTTTGGTGGCATGCAACCTTTGCATGACCGCCTCGAGGTACTTAACACCCATCGTTAGGTAATCCGTGAAGTTCCACAACATTCTGGAAGTCGAAAGGAAGCATTGTTGCACAATCCGTAAAGTTCCACAACATTCCGGAAGTCAAAAAGGGCATTGTTGCGTAATCCATAAAGTTTCGCAACATTCTGGAAAGAAATTGGGTGTTGTTACGTAATTTGTAATGTTCCGTAACGTTTCAGAAAGAAGTCAGCAAAAAAACACCAAAATGGGGTGTATTTAGTAATAAGGGGGTGTATTTGGTGATCTTTTGCGGACGAACTTGACTTTGCGAGTTGATTTTAGCCTTAGTTTCACTTTAGTTATTAGTCAATTCAATTAAGGAAGAGAAATCCCAAAGAGAAACGTCCGATTGCTTTTTTTGGTTTATTTTACTAAAATATATTTTTTGATTATTATATTATTATTTTACCTATTTTTGGTTTCCAATGTGGTTACGGCATGACCGAACGGTCGGATTTCATTTTAACAGAAATTAACGGATATTACAAATCAAATGATCGGTGGAAATTTATTTTATTTTTTGATTAGGCGAAAAAATGACTTAAGTAAATGACTAAAGCACATCAAAAGGGGGTACGGAAAGTAAATGAAATGAAAATAAAAGTATGCGAAACAAATGGGGACCACCAAGGGTACATAGAATGAATTGAAAAGTTTGATTTCGGGAACTTACCGGTTGAAGACCGAAGAATGACGAAGAACGAACGACGAACGACGAAGAACGGTTGAAAATCTTCGCGAAATCACCCACGGAAGTGCCTCGGCTTGGATTTTCTTCACAGAAACAATTTTCCTCACTAATTTTAAGTGATTATGAAGTACCAGAAAGGTTGAACGCCTTTCTTCTTCACTCCTCCCTCTATTTATAGGAAAATAAGGGAGGAGCTTGCCGCCCAGCTCGCCCAGGAGAGTTAGATTGCTTCCTCCAGAAGCAACCTCCTTCTGGAGGAACATCCTGGAAGGCCCAAGTGGATCTGGTTGCTATTTGCACCCCTTTTTTACTAAATACACCCCCTTTGCTTTTTTTTTGGTGATTCTTTTTTCGTAACGTTACGGAAACGTTTCGGAAGCGCCTCGGCTTAGATTCTTTCACGGAAACAATTCTTCCAAGCGAATTCGAAAGAGAGAGAAGTGCCTAAGGGGCTGAACCCCTTCCTTCTTGCCTTCCTCCCCTATTTATAGCAAAATAGGGGAGGTGGTTGCCGCCAGCTCGCCCAGGCGAGCTCGGTCGCCCAGGGAGCAGGGTTGCTTCCTCCAGAAGCAACCGCCTTCTGGAGGAATATTCCGGAGGGCCCAAGTGGGCCTGGGTGCTATTTGCACCCCCATTTTTACTAAGTACACCCCCCTCTGCTGTTTTTTGGTGATTCTTTTTTCGTAAAGTTACGGAAACTTACGAATTTCGTAACGATACTTGTTTTCTTTCCGTAATGTTACGGAACCTTGCGGATTACATAATCATCCCCTTTTTGACTTACAGAATGTTACGGAACCTCACTTAATTATGCAACGATGCTTCCATTTGATTTCCGGTGTGTCACGGAAACTTACGGATTGTGCATCAATATTTTTTTTGGTTTTTCGGCATGTCCTGGAATTTCACAAATTGCCTAATGATGGGTGCCAAGCACCTCACGAGGACCAAAGAATGGTCGCACGTCATCGAGCAAAGGTCCCCGGACGAAATTAGGGTATGACACCTAGCTTTGTTCGTCTATCCTCCACCCTCAAATCTTAATCGGAGACCCATGAATTGATTGCCAAGTGCTTTTCATGCATCCTCCACCATCGAGTCTGGAGCCCCACGAATTGATTGCCTAGCGCTGTTCGTCTATCCTCCACCCCTAAATCTAAATCAGAGACCCATGAATTGATTGCCTAGCGCCGTTCATGCGTTCTCCACCATCGAGTATGGATACCAACGAATTGATTGCCTAGTGCTGTTCGTCTATCCTCCACCCTCAAATCTTATTCGGAGTCCCACGAATTGATTGCCTAGCACTGTTCATCTATCATCAACCCTCAAATCT
This sequence comes from Glycine soja, assembly GCF_004193775.1. NCBI lineage: Eukaryota > Viridiplantae > Streptophyta > Magnoliopsida > Fabales > Fabaceae > Glycine > Glycine soja. Next base: position 25,296,001 of record NC_041010.1, on the reverse strand, counting down.
TATTCGGAGACCCATCAATTGATTGCCTAGCATTGTTTATGCATCCTCCACCATCGAGTCTGGAACCCCACGAATTGATTGCATAGCGCTGTTCGTCTATCCTCCACCCTCAAATCTTATTCGGAGACCCATCAATTGATTACCTAGCGTTGTTCATGCGTCCTCCACCATCGACTCTGGAGCCCCATGAATTGATTGCATAGCGTTGTTCGTCTATCCTCCACCCTCAAATCATATTCGGAGACCCCTGAATTGATTACCTAGCGCTGTTCATGCGTCCTCCACCATCGAGTCTGGTGCCCCACGAATTGTTTGCCTAGTGCTGTTCGTCTATCCTCCACCCTCAAATCTTATTCAGAGACCCATGAATTGATTGCCTAGCACTGTTCATGCGTCCTCCATCATCGAGTCTGGAGCCCCACGAATTGATTGCCTAGCGTTGTTCGTCAATCCTCCACCCTCAAATCTTATTCGGAGACCCATCAATTGATTGCCTAGCATTGTTTATGCATCCTCCACCATCGAGTCTGGAGCCCCACGAATTGATTTCATAGCGCTGTTCGTCTATCCTCCACCCTCAAATCTTATTCGGAGACCCATGAATTGATTGCCTAGCACTGTTCATGTGTCCTCCATCATCGAGTCTGGAGACCCATGAATTGATTGCCTAGCGCTGTTCGTCTGTACTCCACCCTCAAATCTTATTCGGAGACCCATGAATTGATTGCCTAGCGCTTTTCATGCATCCTCCACCATCGAGTCTGGAGCCCCTCGAATTGATTGCCTAGCGCTGTTCGTCTATCCTCCACCCTCAAATTTTATTTGGAGTCCCATGAATTGATTGCCTAGCGCTGTTCATGCGTCCTCCACCATCAAGTCCGGAGCCCCACGAATTGATTACCAATCGCTATTCGTGTATCCTCCACCGTCCTATTCGGAGCCCTATGAATTGATTGCCTAGCAATTTTCATGTGTCCTTCGTTATCAAGCCCAGAGCCTCCGGTGACTGGGAAATGTGGTTTTTTGTTATTTTCCCGATCGGTTCCTTCGCCAAACATGTGTATATGTATATATGTTTGTGTTTGTTTTGTGTTGGGCAGAGAAAGAAGAAAGTGAGACGGGAGTCGTCATAGACTAATCACGGAGAGGGCAAAGACGGACGAAATCAATGTTTTATCTTTGCTTTCCTCTTATCTCCGATAAAAGGTAAGTAAAGAGGGGCAACTGTCATACCCTAATTTCGTCCGGGTACCATTGTTTGATGGCATGCAACCTTTGTTTGACCGCTTCGAGGTACTTGGCACCCTTTGTTGCACAATACGTGAAGTTCTGTGACATGCCAGAGATCAAAAGGAAGCATTATTACACAATCCATGAGATTCCGTAACATGCCAGAAATCAAAAGGAAGCATTGTTACGCAATCCCTGAGGTTCCGTAACTTTTCGAAAGCCAGAAAAGGAGTAATTACGTGACCCGCAAGGTTCTGTAACCTTACGGAAAGAAAACAAGTATCGTTACAAAATTCGTAAAGTTTCGTAACGTTACGAAAAAAGAATCACCAAAAAAAAAGCAAAGGGGGTGTATTTAGTAAAAAAGGGGTGCAAATAGCAACCAGATCCACTTGGGCCTTCCAGGATGTTCCTCCAGAAGGAGGTTGCTTCTGGAGGAAGCAATCTAACTCTCCTGGGCGAGCTGGGCGGCAAGCTCCTCCCTTATTTTCCTATAAATAGAGGGAGGAGTGAAGAAGAAAGGCGTTCAACCTTTCTGGTACTTCATAATCACTTAAAATTAGTGAGGAAAATTGTTTCTGTGAAGAAAATCCAAGCCGAGGCACTTCCGTGGGTGATTTCGCGAAGATTTTCAACCGTTCTTCGTCGTTCGTCGTTCGTTCTTCGTCATTCTTCGGTCTTCAACCGGTAAGTTCCCGAAATCAAACTTTTCAATTCATTCTATGTACCCTTGGTGGTCCCCATTTGTTTCGCATACTTTTATTT